>NC_056729.1:334259297-334411797 GCF_019279795.1 Protopterus annectens | reverse complement strand
GTTAAATTAATTTGCAATTTTACCAGCGTCCCTAATTATCTCATCATTAATTGATATTGTTGTTATGGTATATCTATATACATATATAAATGTGTGTGTGTATCTATGTATGGTGCATGTTGAATGAACTATCTTGTTCTAAGGAATGAGTTTCAGGATGAGTGTTGACTCTACAGGTCCTGAAGCAAGTTTCCTAACCCTGCCATTCACATGATTTTATTCATTACACAAAGCAGACACTCATGTGTTCCACTGATCCATTTCCTCTCATTTATTTAGGATTGAGTGACTGTTTTCTCTGTAATTTCAATGGTCTGTACTGACTGAGCAAAGTGACTGCTAAACAGGACTTTATGTAGTTTCCACAGATTTTTAAGAATGAAATATCTTTGGGGGTTGAGTTCTATGCTTAGAGTGAGTTGCCTGAGTTTTATTTGCTCAGTCTTCAGTTACCTGAGCTACAGTCTGTGTGTGTGCGTGTGTGTGTGTGTGTGTGTGTGTGTGTGTGTGTGTGTGTGTGTGTGTGTGTGTGTGTGTGTGTGCATGTGTGTGTGCACACACGCATGTGTGTGTGTCATACTTCTCCACCTCTAAGTGCAAGAAATCTGGGCAAAGCCAAATATAGAAGGATAAAGGCACAGATTTGAATTATTGCACTTATAAAGTTAGAAAGTTGGTAGAATGAGAGGGTTTTGTGTCAGTATGCATTTTCTGAAGGATAAGAAGACTGAAATTTAAATGTCTCATTGTTTAGTGACTTCAACCCTCAATGATTTGTAAGAAAACCACATATTTTATGAGGAGCAAACCAAAATATATAAAAATCTGAACATTCCGTGAAAATCTGGTCAGTTGAGAGGTATGGTATGTGTGTGTGTGTGTGTGTGTGTGTGTGTGTGTGTGTGTGTGTGTGTACATGATCAAACATAAAACATGTTGACCACCAAATAGTTGAGCCCAAAGAATGATTATTTAATGATCAGATGTTTTGGATATCTAATCAGATCAGATGTTTTGAATATCTAATCATTCTGAATAGTATTGCACCTTCTAAAGCCTGAAAAATAAAACAAGTACCTCACATCCACAAAACAAAACTGGCAAACCATGAAACCCTAAGAAGATATTTAAAATTACATTACCAAAATTAGCCAAAACAAAAAATACTTTTACATGGGGACCCAATGTGGGAATTTTGCCACAAACCCCTATTGTTAAATATACCAACTTCACAATCACACAACATTTACAAAAGGGCAAGCAGTCTTAAACAATGCACCCCTTCTGGCACAAAAATCCATCAGTCAAATATACAACCAAAGTCCACTTTCACTTTATGGTCAATTACTTAAACAATTGACCAAAAACTGCATCCATTTATACAGAGTCAACTTTAAGCTAAGGACCCCCAAAAAAGGTCTTCTTATTAAAAAAAAAATGTTACAGCTAAGTGCCATGCAAAGAACATTAAGAGCTTCAGCCCCGTTGACAAATGCAGTATCGAGATTCATGAAGAAGATCACAATGCTTGATATTGTGTGTGTGTGTGTGTGTGTGTGTGTGTGTGTGTGTGTGTGTGTGTGTGTGTGTGTGTGTACACACACACACGCACACACACGCACACACACGAGTGTGTGTGTGCCTATATATGACAAAAGCACAATACCCCCACAACAATATTTTATAAATGGGGGACAAGCCCCTTTGTACCACCATACCCCCTGCTAATTATATATACCAACTTTGAGATCACACAACAGCATAGAAAGGGCAAATTCCCAGTCCCTGCCGTACCATGATCTCACACATATAGCAGCTGGCAAAACCAAGAAAAAACAGCATCTGATCTTTTGAGTGTTCAGTCTTACAAAGTCTTACTGTTTTGAATTGCCAGTTCATTGACAGTGCATAGTGTTTGGAAAATGTGTTGAGTGATCTCATTTCTGAGCATTGGAGATGTTGAAAGAAGGAAGACTAAGTGTGTGTGTGTGTGTGTGTGTGTGTGTGTGTGTGTGTGTGTGTGTGTGTGCGTGTGTGCGTGTGTGCGTGTGTGTGCGTGTGTGTGTGTGTGTGTGTGTGTGAGAAAGTAATTGTGGGTTTGGGATTTTCATGCCAAAACCTTCAGATATACTGATAGTTTCATCATTAGGGGATGGTAGTGTATGAGTGAGTGTTTGTGGGTCAAGGTTACAGAAGGTGGCTAGGTAAGGGGGTATATTTAGTATTGGCTGTGTTGCAGAATGAGGTGTATGTCTAATGTCTTATGTTGCCACCCTGCCTGTTCTTACTAATTTATACTAACTCTGACTCTAAACCTGCACTGCCCTTAACCGCAACCCTACACAATTGTTCTTTGAAAAAAACTGTTTGTAACACTCCCATAGTTCAAAGTATGTCCAAATTTAGTGGTAGGGTTTTGGTTAATGGATCTCAATGAAAACGTTTGATTTTCTTTCTGTGATAGGATTTTTTTCTGATGTTTCATATTTTCAGTAAGTTGATTTTCAAAATGCAAGTATCAGTGACTGTTTTTTGATGCTTGTGCATTTTGATAAATTGTTTTAAACTCATATTTATATCTATATTAATATCTATATTGATATATTTTTCTATATCTATAGCTATATCAATATGTGTATCTATGTCTATATCAGTTTCCTTATCTACAGCTATATCATCTATATCAATTTCTATATCTAATCAATATCTATATCAATTTCTATATAAATGTCTATTTCTATATCTACAGCTATGCCTATATCTATATCAATATCTATACCTGTATTTATGTCTATATCTATATCAGTTAACTGAGTTTTCAGAAACTCAAAATTCGCATGTTCGAGACCATATGATCGAGTTTTTGAAAAATCTAAGCTTTTGAATGGAGATCGTGGTGCAGTGAGGATTGCGAAATGTACCCTTTTCTTCATTGTAGTGTGATCTTGAAGCTGGTGTATATAATTTTCTGGGGGGGGGTGGGGATGCAGGGGGGAATGTAAAAATATCATTAAATCATTAAGCATTATAACATGCCTTATTTCTTCCCATGACCTATAGTAGCCATCCCATTTTTTTGCCAGGGAAGTTAAGCTCTGTGATCATAAATGTCTTCTTTTATTTTAACAGAACCGATAATTCCAAGACAGTGCTAAATTAAATCTTTCTGGTATTTAAAGTCCTAGAAACTGCAATTATGCAATAAAATCCACAATGAGATCTTCTAATCACCAACACTGCTATCTGAATGGCATGATCTATATAATCTAACTAACAAACATTTTTAGCACAAACTATTACCCTTCCCCTTCTATTATCCACTACCCTAGTATAACAACAGTTATTGTATCCAGTTTTTGTTATTATTGTTTTTTTTTATACTTCCTAATCATTACAATTAACCAAAAAAGTATTAGTTATAGAATAATATTATGGAATAAATCATGCAGATTACAAATATAGCATTCATCAAAGCCAAATGTATCCCCTACCCCCTCCATTCACCTTTATGCTGTGAGGCAAAAAAAAAAATATTTAATTAAATTGCATGTTTTCCATACCTTCTGGTTAAAATTATATACAAGAGTTTTAGAAATGCATAATTAAGAGAATAACCACCATTCTTTCAATGGTAATGTTTGACCTTGATGTATTACTTGATTCCAGACATAATTAATCTTTTTGTAAATAGACTTGCTAAATAGAAAACTGTGGGTATTCTAGATGGAAAATGATTTTTCTTGCATAAAATGTACAATGGGTAGGAGCATTGTAATGACTATATAAAATAAGTATGCATTTTTTTTGGCCATCACTAAATCCTAGGGCAGGACCACCACATATGGCACCACGTACTGGCTCTACCACAGCCATGCCAACAAAATTTGTGATTTTTTGGCCCAGCCATTTTAACTACTTTATCCATTCTGTTACAGCCTAGGTCACCCTGTTGTGAGCATGTGTCAGTTATCACAACTACATGAGTCAATCTGTTGCTTATAGTCTCATCCTAATAATTTGTTATTAATGCTCCATGGATTCATATAAATCCTGCTCATCTCTAATGAACTACTAACATTAGGAGTTAAGGTGTCAGTGGATTTCCTAAAACATAAAGGCTGTATTTTATTATGAAAGCCTCTGCTAATGTCATCCTGCCTTGCAGGGTAAGATGTATGCTGTCCACAGTATATTTCAGCAGTAATGCAGAGCAAGGAGTGGACTTGTGTGTATTATGCAACATATAGATATAAACTAAACTAATCATCCCCCTCAGAATGCCAAAGTGAATGTTTCACCAGGGGTGTTACTTCCCGATAATTCCTGCTTAGATGTTCAGTATCATTTGATAAGAGAAGTCCAAAACACTAAGGCTTCATTCCTGAGTTAATTAAAACATAACCATATAGCCAGCTCTGGTAGCGTAGAGTGATAAATTTATAACTAAAGCCTGGGTGATTCAAGTTTAGTTAGTGGTTTTGGAGCCTGATGGTGCTGGCCAGGAGGCTGATAGGAAGTAACTGCTGCAGGCTCACTCACCTGGGGGGGGGGGGGGGGGGGGCTCTGGCTCACTACTTGGCTGACACCTAGTGAAAGCACTAAGTGATGCTCCTAAGGACCTTAAGCCTGTGAGCATATGCTGCCACTGTGAATGCATGCATAGCTAACTAGTGTACAAAGGTTTGTTCCCTGTGGTAGGAAGCATGAAGCAGAGCTTAGAAAGATGCCCCAAGCAAGGTGGGGAGTACTGCATTAGAGGAGGGAGAGGTCTTTATGCAGAACTAGAAAGCTGGTCCTCTTCTTGCTATCCAGCTCTCACTGTTGGGGAATGAATGAATCTATTAGACTACCTAGACACATTTTTACTTCAGCACTAATCCATTTAATGTATAACACAACATCTCCATTTCCATCTTTAGTACGTCTTCATCTTTTTGAATCATCAATGCATTTTATATTCGTCACATCTTCTTCACCACACCATCATCTTTACCTTTTCTTCATTTTCATCCTGTTCATTTTCATGCCGTCTCCATCAAATCTTCATCTTCATTCTCATCTTCATCATCATTCTCATCTTCATCTCCATCACATCCTCATCTTCATCTTTATCACTTCTTTATCTTCACAGATGCACAGGTTATTCCAAAAGTTTTCATACCAGCATTAATTGAGTTAATGTACAACCGCAGAAACACACTTTATTGTAGCACTATCACTGAGGTGATTCAAACATCCCTAGTTATCTTCCTATGAACAATCATATTGTGGTAGTCAAATATTTATCACAGTATCACTTCTGTGTTATTGCACTGCATGCCAAGCACTATACACTTTACTTGGGATTTCACTCAACTTTTATTTGAACATGACTATTTATTGAAGTATTAACTGACTGACATGACTGAACGATTGATTATGCTGCGTTGTGTGTGACTTTATGTGGAGAAATATGCTGCCGGCTACAAAAACATGACTAGCAACTACAAACTGTTTCTCCCCACAACTGCAATATTAGAAAGGAGGACCAGATGACATGTATATAGAAAATATAAACTATCCTCTTACAACTGTTCTAGGTTTCTCTTCTTCCCTAACTTGTCTGCATTTATTTTACTGCAAGCCTTATTCTAACACAATGACATAGTGACTTCCTTGAGAACATCCCTGTCATCATGACTTAACTGTTTATTTTTATTTGGAAGTCATCTTAGATCCCAAGATTCCTAGAAATAATTGTCTTCACTATAAATTCATGCACTCTGTCCTTAAACAGCTGAGTAAGTCTCATTTTTGACTTTTTATCTTCAACCCTAAGGTCATCTACATTTGGACTCTGTGCACCTGACAGCTAACAGACAGAAATCTTTGTTGATTAGATTCATAGATATTCCAATGCCACTAGGTTTCATGATCATTCATGCTTTGACAGTACCCTCCCTCAGGCTGTACCTCCTTTCTCTAGAAAGGCCATACCAGTCAATCCCAGACTAAATTTGTGGATACTCATCCAGTCATCTAGTATACACACATGCAGGGGAAGTTTATTCCAGATTTTTGTGAGGCACTAGGTGATACATCTGTCACTCCACTCTGCTTTATTTATCTGTTGATGAAGATTTAGACCCTTGATTCTAGTATTAGAGAAGATACTGGATTTGCTGAGAAACAGGTGGTCTAGCACAATAAGGTCTCTAATGGCAATACAATTGAGACAGAAATTGACCCTGAAAAGTTTATAAGACACTGAATAATGGGATAGAGCTTCCAGCATCTCTTGGTAACTCAGAGACTTTTTACACCTGTGATCTGTTTGGTTAGGACCCTTTATGGTCTTTCTAATTGTTTGATATGTTTGGTGAGATACATCACAATAGAGACCCTGTACTCAGTAATTGGCCTGATCAATGCTGAGTATGAGGAAATGAGTACCTCTTTAGATCTTGATGATATTCATTGTCACTAAGCTGGGCTAAATAAAAGGATATCCTGACAACCATTGTCACATGATGGTAAAAAGAGAGAGTGTTATCAACCAAGTACCTGACTGCCTGACAACGTTTTCATGGTATATACGTGGTATATTTTTATATAGTATAATGAGGAGTTTTTTTTAACCGAAAGAGATGATACTACACTTTTTAGCATTTACTTTGAGCCCCATTTTAGTGCACTATGGAGACTTCATTATGGGGGGGGGGTGGTTGTCATAACGTGACCTAGCAATAAACCACAGTTTGCAATCATCTGCAAAATTTATTAACCAGAGGTCTTGGCTCTCTGCTTGGAGATCTGAGAAATAAATATCAAAAGGAGAGGTTCCAGCCTCAAGCCCTGAAGGACACCGCTGGTCACATTCATACTTTCTGATGAGACTCCTGCAACTTGCACTGTGTAAGGTCTGTCTTTCAGACAGTTTGCTATCTATCATACCTCATATGGGTTGCTTTTTAAAGTGTTTAGCTTTTGTATGATGCCAGCATGGGGAATGGTCAAAGGTCTTGGCCAGTTCCAGATAAACCACATGCACTGCTGTGCCACTATCTACAGTTTCTGTAAGCCATTTAAAGAAGTTTACCAGATTAAACAGACAGGATCTCCACAAAGCCAGACTGTTGGGGATAAAGTCTAATAAGATTCTTGATATCACAGTTTATGAGGTCAGTTATGTACTGATGATAGTCATTGGACAATGCACATGCTCATGTCTGGAGTCTTAGGCAATCCTAGAGAACTGGGATCCTACAGACATCCCACTTAAATGGCCATCTTCTGACATTTGGGGTAAAGGTCCAGGAAGCTGTTGTTGGACTTGAGTCTGGGAACTTGCACTATGTATTCCCTCCCATTTCTCTCATCATACAGTTTTATTGGGGTTAAGGAACTAGGATGTTTATGGTGGCCCTAGCTGGCCAAGACAGACATTATTCTCCCTGGTACTAGGATGCATGATCTGGATTATCTGTGTTCATCCCAAGAAAGATATGTTACTTCAGCAATAAGCCAACATCCTGCACCCCTCTCTTATGTCTCCCCATGGCAAACAGTCTTCTTGCTAACACTCAGCTTGTCTAGGAATGTGAGTGACTAAAAGCCTTGATGGATATTTTCTTACATCATCTTTCATAAGGAAAGGGTAGCTTTGCAAACTAAGCCACCCTGTAGGCCTATAGTGATGTTTAACATAGCTCCCTATCTTAAGATTCAGTCAACATCCTTTTACTGCTAAAATCAAACCCCATGGGACTGGCAATTCTACTATATGGCACCAAAAGTGTAACTGGTGGCTTTTCTTTCTAGGAGCCAAGATATGAGGACTTCAGATCAACTCTATGTTTCAGTTGCTCAAAGTAAGTTGAGGGCTTGTGTGCATAACCAAATTCTAACAAGATTACCATCAGTGCTAGATTTTGATATGACTCATTACCCAGAAAGGGGAGAATAGCTTTGGCTGCTTTCTGTGGAAGGGTGTCAACCAATGTGTTTTTTGTGGCAGTAACCTTTTCATCGCTAAACACTTTTCACCAAACTTTACTGTTTTATTGTCATTCTAGAATTAAAGAGATTTTCAGCTACAACACTTCAAGACATGCTAACTGTGGTTATTTCCTACAGTTGAAATGTATAACCTGTGATTCTGCCAATTCAGTATGACTACAGAACCTGGAATGAATACAGTCATATAGTATAGCGGTGCCAGAAATCACCATAACAGCAAACATATAACTTTATTATTGTCTCTGCAGTCTCAGTTGTCACCATCTGTCTCCCTGTTGCTGAGGTTGCTGTGGCTGTTGTTGTTTGGTTATAGTTGCATTGTTAGTATTGTTAGCTAGGACTACTAGATTAGGTTAACACAGTGTTATTCTGCTACCTTCCTGCATCTGATTAGTGGCACAAATAGTAAGTGAATATGGTAATATAAATCATTATAGCCTTATCCAGATCCTGAGCATATTGAGGACTATGAGACAGAAAAATGCTGTGGCAGTATTTATGGCACTCGCAGATGGTGTCAGGGTGTGTCTGATAATTAAAGTATATATGTAATGAACTCACTCCTCAGATAAACTGCAAACTGGCAATGCAAGATGCTCACTACTGATGCAGTAATGTAGCATCTTAAATGAGTATTTTACTTATTACTAGCTGTGGTGAAGTTCATAGAAGTTAACACAGAGGTTTAAAGGTATTATCTGCTGTTGAAGTGCTTTCGTGTGGCTCAAGGTTTGAATCCCTCTGCTTCCATTTGCCTACTGTGTGATTCTGAGCAGCTCACTTAACCAGAGGGAGCTCTGGGGCAATTTAGAAACTGCGGTAGGCTCCTCAGAAGTTTCCTGGCTTGCATTCCTAGTAAACACCTCATAAACCTAAAGATCAGAATGACATGCACATATAAGCTGCATTTAGGTTCAAGTGGGGGTGGTTGGATGTTTTCATTATGTAGAATTCATGGACTGCGATGCCCTTTCTCCAAAACTCTGAATTAATGCTCCCCGAAATCTTCTTTTGTAAGTTAGAGCCCTTTGGTTGGGGATGACTACTATTTCAGGGAGTCATTTAGTAACTAATCAGGGATGCAGCATAGACAACCTGGAGATCTAAAGCCAGCTTTTAAGCCTCTGGGAGGGACTTATATCCATACGTTTTCACTGCAAAGACAGGAATGAAGAAAATATAACATATTCCTGAGTGTTAGGGTGGTGTTTTTGATAGGAACTGAAGTTGTAGTTGAAAACATCTTTCTTCAGAGGACTATTTGGTTGAGGTAAAACTAATTATTCTACATAACTTTGAAATCGATAGCCTCTAAAAAAGACCATCTATATTTTAAAATGGTTGGAGATGATAATTTATGTGTCATATGTGGTAGGTGGCACTCAAGGTAATGTTTTCAGGAGTGTCTGCAACATGAATAGGGAAAGAATGACTGAAAAATGTATGAACAAAACTAGTGTGGTTATTGTGCAGTTAAGGGACCCACTAATAACATAAAAAGAAATGAAAGTTATGTATTTCATTTTGGCCTAGTAGAACATATGTTCAAAACTCTCAAGGAGTTTAAAAGGAAAGCAAGGATTTTCTTTTGCTGGTTTCTACAGTAGTCTTTCATCTACATTATATGAGGACCAGTCCAATACTGATACCAGTATTACAGACCCCTGTAATCAGACGTGGGTCATTCTACTTCCTGCTTGGATAAAATGGGAATTTCATACCACTGAGAAACAGTAAGAATAATGTTATAGGTTGCTTAATATGCTGCATAATGTCACAGTGCAAACTGTTTCAGCTGCATTGGCACAACAATATCTATTCGACTCCAATGATATTCCATGATATGCAGACACCTTCATGGTCCCCATGCAATGTCTTTCCTTCAAAATGGCATACAGTGTAATTTATCTTCTCTGTTTTTCCACCCAACCCAATGCTTCATAGTGATGTATTTGCATTGTCTGGAACATAATGTGTTCCCATTTGTGTTATCACCAACAGATTTTCATCTACCCATAAATCGTGCCCACTAAGCTGTCCACAGGAGATCATTCATAACTTCAGTCATATGCAGCTGCATGTCCTCATAAAAGTTTCTGTAACTGTTTATAATCTAAGAGTTGAAGTACAAGCCATTTCCTATAATGGTGTCTCCCTGAGTAGAGACTGCATTATGACCTACAAAAAAGCTACTGTATATGTTGACTGATGATTTTACTTTGTTAATGTTTCAAATATTGGTCCAGCTATCTTTAATCTCTGTAAGAATTTCTTGCTTTTACAGATACTATGTAACCACAATAAAACACAGTGTTTGTCAAGTACTGCTGTTTGTTCCATCTGCAGATATAAACTTTTATCAGTTTTTGAAATTATGTATGCATGCCAAGATGTTAAACAAAACAGTATTACTGGAGTTTCCATGGTATCTTCAGAAGTCTTTGATTTGCCGCTGACTTATTGTTAAGTACATTTATAACCTCTCACATTTTTCTGCAATCAGAAGAACATTTTCTACAAATATTTGACACACTTCAGTGAGGACAAGTTGAAATTCCAGTTTTATCAGCACAGTTGCTCTTCTTAGCTCTATTGATAAATGCACTCAAAAATAATAAAGTATTGAAATATGCACTGTTTCAAAAGTAAGATTAGAGATGTTCAAACACTGCATGAAGCAGTGCCATAAAGGCACACATTGTTGTATTTTTACTATTTATATAAGTTAATACTTGTAGAGCCTTTTTTCTTAAATATTGACAAGACATAATGGCTTTTAGCTCACAAAATCCTACTTCACATAGTTTTGATGGCACACTGGAAATAATCATTCTTCAGTCCCCTGCTCATAGATCTCAGCACTGGTCAGTAAATAGATGGAGCAGAAAAAAGCCAAGCTAGAAAACAACTTCCCACAGGTACTTAATATCCAGGTTTCCACAGATGTCTTCACATTCTTCTCTGGGTCATAGCAGTGATTGATGCAATCACTATCAGACTACAATCATATGAATGTATTGTATACAGGAATTTGTAAATGACAGAACTAGCAGCATGCACATGCTCAGTGCATAAGAAAACAGCAAACATAATAAAATGCTACAGGACCATGCCTTCTATTCCAATGCTAAAGATCACCGTTAATAATGCATTACCCTCTGCAGTATAACAAGGAACCCATAATACTGTCCATGCTCTAAAGTGTTTTGTTAAAATACTGTTATGTTTTTTTACATGAGATATTGTGTAATGCAAACTGCTAAAACAAACCTCACCTTCTAACACTCACAGCTGGGAGAACCTGAGATAAGCAGAAAGAAAAAACTTAAAGACAGCAAACATTTAATCAGCAGCGGCACTACAGCTACTGAACTAAAATCTTAAAAAAAAAAGTGTATTTGAATCCTGTTATCCAGGTTAGGAACTAAGTGTAAGAAGGAGAAAAGGAGAGAAAAAGGGAAAAATGATTAGGGAAGGTCTAGGAAAGGAGTGATCTATAGTGGGCAACCTTAATAAGTATGTACGTGTATGAGTGTGCATGTGCAAGTATGTGTGTGTGTGTGTGTGTGTGTGTGTGTGTGTGTGTGTGTGTGTGTGTGTATGTATGTGTATGATATATATATATATATATATATATATATATATATATATATATATATATATAAATATGGGTCAACTTCAAATAATTGAAATTTCACTTACCTGAATTTTAAATGATTGATGATAACACTGAACTTGCATTTAAATGAACACTCACAACACCAATATTTTCATCAGGAAAAGGAGGCAGTCGACCAACATTTGGGAGTTTGCCCTTTTCCCCACTGCAGTGCTACTTCAGAGTTGGTGTATTTAGTTGGGGGGGCACAGCACCCCACACTGGGGCATGCGGGGGGATTTATATGCTTTGGTTTGTTTTTTGTCAGAAATTAGTTAATATTGTGCCACAGCAAATGGCAACAAGACACCTATGGAAGATATGCTTTTAACTATAACAAACTGATTTTTCTTTTGTCAAAGTATATTTTCTTCATAGAAGAGACTTCAAAATATACAATTAGTGTAGTAAACAAAGATGTAAAAAGATATACAAAAAACAGGGCTAAATAAAGATACAGAAGTGTGCAATCTGTCTTGGTAACAATACAAATACAGCATCAACAATTTACTGACAAAGGAGCATGATGATTTAATAACAGAACAAAAAGTAATGGCAGGAGTATCACGGTAACAAATTACAAGAGTCAGAACATCAGCGTGTACCATTGTGAGTCCTCAGGGCAAATAGGAGGGAAGTAGATGGAGGAAAAAAGAGAGAGGATGGGAGAGGTGGGGAAAGGAAGATGAGCATATCGTAAGAAGGGAACGACAGAGCAGAGTCACCATCTCCTTTAACCTAACAGAGGAGACCTTATTGGCAGGATGGAGCCAAAAGAAGATGAAGGAGAAGTGAACAGGAAGTGATTAAGTTATACCATAATGGCAGCAACCAGATAATATTCAGATGTAATAGTTTAGAGGAAAACCTGAAGGATGGTTTTACATCAGAAGTCCTTGGCCCCAATACCAAAAGACTTGCTCTTAGTGTGTAAGTGATCAATTACACTAAAAACAGGCTAAGAGGAGGTGTTTTGGAATCTGGTCCCTGTATAAGCCTGTTTATAGATAGGCCTTACACTGAAGTGACTCACTTATATTGAGAGCAACTCTTTTGGAATCTGGCCCCTTACATCAGATGGCAGTCATCAAGTCATATGAGGTTCCCTAATTTCATAGGAAGCATGCTATCAAATAAGCAGAAAAGTGAAAAGAAAATTAGCAAGCATGTGCTCCTCAACATAAATGAAAACTATACATGCAAAACTTTCAGTCTCACTTTATAACATAACATTAAGATTGTGTGTGCAATTCATAAATTATGTAGGAACTGTGAAAACTGCAAAATTTAAATAAGGCTGCTAGCCTTGTGGGTGTGTGTGTGTGTGTGTGTGTGTGTGTGTGTGTGTGTGTGTGTGGGGGGTGTGCATGTGTGTGCATGTGTGTGTGTGTGCGCGTGTGTGTGCGCGTGTGTGTATGTGTGTGTGTATGTGTGTGTGTGTGTGTGTGTGTGTGTGTGTGTGTGTGTGTGTGTATGTGTGTGTGTGAGATGCAACACTGCACCGTAGATGAGATTTAAATAAAAACATACCACCAACAGTATTATACCATTTAACATGGAGTAGCAGTAAAATGTCTAGCTGAGCAGTGCAAATGGAGTAGGGTTACCACCTGTCGCTCCTTACACAAGACAGTCCCTATTTGGCCAGCTGTGTGATGTAAAAAGCATGAAAAATAGTAAATGTCCTGTGATTTTAGGGAAAATATTAATTTTCCTCTAATATCTGAAATGATAGACATAGTAATGAAACATAATGATAAATGAATAGAAAGATTTTCTTCTGAATTTTTTTTCTATAGGTATATGCTCAATTTTACCATGGGCATGCTGGTTGAGCTGACCAATCAGTGTGCACATTTTTGAATATTAATGGCCTTTTATTGTATAATAATAATTAGTGATGTTCCATTTCCTTTTAAAAGTGTCTTCAGTTGCATTATTAATTCATTCTGAGGAAGTCTAGTGCCTTGTATAAGGATGAAAGTACTAAATAATTTGTCTTTCAGCTTTTTCCGGTTAGGGGTCATCACAGCAGAACTCTGGTCTGCTAATGATTGACAGTGAATTTTTACAGTGTCAAGTTGCCAGCCCAGTGCCCAACCTTCAAAGAAGGCATACCCACACATGCTCACTCCTACCTGCATGTCTTTCAATTCACTCGACCGTGGGGAGGACATGCAGACTCCACACAGAAGGCGCTCCAGCAGGGAATCGAACCGGAGAACTTCTTGCTGTGAGGCAACAACACTAACCGCTGTACCACCATGGCCCTGATGAAAGTACTAAATAAATATTTGAAATTGTCTTCACATGATGTGATTTGAACCTTGATGTTTCCTGGTTTAAGATGTGTTTTCTTCTTTTAGATGCATAAGATACATATTTTGCATTTGAAACACTTTCATTTTACATACAGCAATGTAAACATCTCAAATTGTATGAGAATGAGCTTTTATTTTGGCATAAAAGTGAAGTCCAGTCATTTGCTCTGGTTGTGGTTATGGTTTGTCTACCAACATCTCATTTTTCCACTAAAAAATGTCCCCGTTCAGGAATTTGAAAAGGTGGCATTTTACAAATGGAGTAAAGCATGGTGCCATGCAAATGTGCATTCCATTAAGCTATACACCCCCCTTCAGGACAGGAAAAAGGTGCTGCAGAGCAGTGGACTGAGCTATCCTTATTGCAGATAAGCCTACAATTCAGATAGGCTACCACAGCAGCACTATGGTCTCACCTCTAAAGCCTATATGTATTACATTTTCATTGGAGACTAGTAGTGCAAACAGAGAGCCATTCATGTCCCTGGGCATTTCCTGTATTGTGCAGTACTGCTGGCCAGGATGCAGTGCCCACTATTAGGCTATGCCTGCCATATCACGGTGTAGGAACTTGCTGCTGTGACAGTGACATGCCTAATGAGGCATGTAGTTATATCGCTGCTGGAGTGCTCTAGTCAGCATCATGTAGCTCAGTATTTCAGAGCGTAAATTTACAGTGTCTGTACAGCAGAACGGCTGTTCCACCAAGCTGCAAGGAATGAAGAGTCATCAGGTACAAATCATTCAGTTCCACTTACATCTGTTAAGTCCAACATTTTTTATTGGAGACCATGCAGAATTTCTGGGCACTTTTTCAGGACCAGCATCTTCATTTTTACTTTCCTCTTGAGTTGCTGTCAAGTTCCAGTAGGAAGCCTCTGAAATTCCAAATTCTTGTAGTTGCCATGGCCAGACTTTGCTTTACACTTTCATAAAGGTACTTTGCTTCACTTCACCCTAGGCAAAATGTTGAGTGTATGTTTGCCAGAATCCCTTTACAGTACTAACAATAGTAACCCTGTTAAGTTGGTTTAAGTCCTTTCCTGAGTATAGCCGATTCACCTTCATAATCACACCCTGCTCCACAGGCAGCAGCAAGGCTGTTGCATTTTGTGGTAGGAAAACAAGTTTTATACTGTTGTCTACACTGTAGAGCTGGTTAGGGGTGTAGCCTTGAATGCCAGCTTTAAAGTGTTTCACTCAACATTCTCTTTGGACCTCTTCTGTTCATACTTGTCTCCATATCTTAAACCATATCTTTGTTGAAACCTTTAGAACTATTCAGAGCTTGCAACAAATCTTTGAGTAATTAATGATAGAATGATCTCATTTGCCTTTTTTGTGGTCTTTCAGCAAGAATATTATAATCGATAAATCATCTTATCAACATTTATTCCATACCCTCATGTTTACACTTTTCAAGTTCAGATTATTAGCTGTACTGTGCATCTCTTTCTGTTTGTTTTATATGATGAAAAGTACCAAGTTTGTTAGCTAGATGTATGTCTATGCCTTTTCTGGGACATTTTCGGTTCTAACAGTTCATAGTCTGTTTTTTGACATCTCTTGACCAGGTTACTCAAACCATTTGCATTTGTTAAGTGATTGTAATTGAATAATTAAATTCAGTTGACCTCACTTTATGTAGTGCTTAACTGATTTAATTCATGTTATTGTACATGCTTCTTTATTGATACCTATGCATTAAGTGACTAGATTTGTGATGGGACTGCCACACTCATACTGTTTCAGAGTGCGTTTTTAGCCTCAGCAAACATTTACCATATTATCATAAATGCATATGCATTTGTTTCTTTACTGATGCCTGTGAAGTCCTGTGATCAAGCAAAATAAAATGCCTGTGCAGTCTCTTCTCAGAAGTAAAATACCTCTTTGGAAAAAGACACAAAAAGAAATCTCTCTTGCAGGTTCTACCATATCTAGCAATTGTCCAGATTTCCACTGAATGTCCAGATTTTTGAATCTTACTTTTGTCTGATTCTCATGACACTGTATTTTTTTGGCAAAACGCCTGCAAATTACTGAAGATTGAAGTCATAAAAATAATGCAGACATTTCAGTTATAGACTTCATATCCTTCAGAAAATTCATGCTAATGCAAAATATGCTATTCTATTAACTTTCTAAGTTTGTAAGAGCAATATTTAAAAAAAATGTTCCTATTTTTGGACTTTTTTCACCCCATTATTTATGGGTTTGTCCAGATTTCTTTCTCTAAGAGACTGAGAGGTATGGTTCTAGCACAGCTCAAGAATACGTCCAGGCTTCTCCAAGATATTCTGAAATGTCTTCTCCTTTGCTGCAGCACACTCCTCACTGCATGCCCTGTCTGAAAGGGACTTTGCCCTTTTTTCATATACTGCTTGTTAACAATTCCTATGGGAATCCTCCGTAACTGGCATAAAAATGCATCTATTTACCTTAAATAAATATGACTATAATGTCTGTAACATATTTACAACAACATTCCATGATTACAATATTTCAGTTCAGAACCACATCATTTTGACACTTCGATCCGTGAGAACTGCTACACTATGATACTATATGTGTGTACATCTTTATCTATCTATATATCTCTCTATCTGTGTGTGCTTGCAGTCTCCTTCATCAAATAGATTGCGACTGATTCACAGAATGATCACAGTCCTTCAAATCGAGATTTACCAGATGAGATGGAGTGAGGAGACATGAATTTGCCTCTCCTGCAGGATACAGTAAATCTCACTTTGACTTTTGATTTTCAAGTTTTGTGGTCAATATACTGTGAGACGATCATAAAACATTAAAAAAAACCCTCACCTGTAATTATGTATATTTATCCATGGTTGAGATATATTACTACCATTAATATACTCTTAGTCCTAAGAATATCAAACTGTACAGAAAAATGTGATGGGAGGTTTGCAGGTGATTAAAAAAATTCAGCTGCTGTAAAAAATGGATGAAGTCTGTTTAAAAATGAATTACCATATCTTGTAGAACTATAATTTACATAGGGATATTCAGCAGCATATATACATTGCCTGAAGGTGCATACTGAAATCCAGAAGAGTGCATTTATAAGCCTTGGAATGGTGGAACTTGAAGTGTGAATGTGAGGGAATATATAGTAATTCCAAGGTTGCAGTACGAAAGAGTGTTCTCTTGTTGAAAGGTACAGTGATCTCAGCTGGTATCTATATATTTACAGAAGTGTGGGGTGCAGCTCTCATGTCAGGTTTAGAGGTGTAACGAGTCTCAGCATACACTGATTTTTTTCTAAATTACAGTTTGTTTTTTAAAGTGTTCGGATGAGGTCCCTTAAAATCCATTGTGGACCTTAGCATACAATACAGAATTGTTTTAGTTTTACCTACATGTTGTGCTTTATTACCAGCTTATTTATTGCTCTTTGTTGCTTGTTTTATCTATATGTTATGTAGACTTATTTTCATATATGTGCTAAAACCTATATGTTTTAATTTCAGCGCCTCATTTAACTAAAACTTTATCTTGGATGGGAGGATTGAGTCTTTCACTTCTTATGGGGAGCTACTGGCTGGCGTTACTTACCCATGCCACAATGTTATATTAACAAGCTAATATGTAACATCACATATGTGACTGTCATACTCATACGGTGCTAATTGGGAAAAAGATACATACATGATATAGGAAGACTGGGTTTGCTATATGGAATAGCAATACAGTACTTGTGAAAAGCAGATAGAGGTGTTAGGGAATTATGTGTTAGTCTCCCTTAAGTTAGTTGTTGATAATTTTCTAACTATATTCTGTGGGCATGAAACTCATGGTGTTTGAACAGTACATCTGTCTTGTTAATCTGTAATTAATTAACATCATGTAATGTGCTGTATCTCTATGCGATAACATCATAGTAACAGTCTGTATTGAAAGAGATAGTGACATGCTTAACAGAATTTCCAGACATAACTCTGATTATTACGTTCACATGACCCTTGTTCATTTCATGTTTTAGTGTAACTGATAATTATGTGACTCACAGGCCTAATATCATCTTTTTTTTTTCTAGACTACAGCACTTGTGTTACAGGAAAGACAGTAATGTTATTATTGCATATTCTAAACAAAGAAACTATAACTTTCTTCAAAGCAAGTTCTTTTTAGATTTGTCTTTTTTTCTAAACAGTGACATTATAACTATCTCCAAAACAAAATCTTTTTGTTTTTGACTTTTTCATTTTTCTACTCTTGAGTTTAATGTACTGTTGCTTCAGTGCGTGAATGTCTCAGGTAAACTGTATTACTCATTGTACCATAAATGTTGAGGGACAGTATTATGGCTCAGTAAGTAAGATATCTGCCTCACAGCTCCACAGTCTGTGGCTCTGTTGGGCCTAGCCTCGGGTCACTGTGTGCATGCTGTTTGTATGATCTCCCCATGTCTGCATGGATTTTCTCTGCTATATTTCCTAATACATAATGGGTTATTTGTCTACTATATGCTCTACATTCACCTGTGGTCTTGTGATCCATGTCATAATTAAAAAGGTAAATGACGTATCTGGTTAACAAATGAATACATTAAATCTGAAATAGCTAGCTACTGCACCTGCAGCATTGCAGTGATATAAGGTTCTCATGCTCACTGACAGGTGCTGTCTATACAATGGTTAGACTAAAGTTATTTATTTCTTAAATGGGCAAGTGAACTGGTCCCCTGACCCTTGTTTGCCATGACTTGAGCCACAAGGTCAATGATGGGTACAATATATATATGGGCATTTTTAGATTAGCCGATCAAGCAGTATGTTTTTTTTTTTTTTTTGTGAAAACCAGTGCATCTGCTGACAACCTGGTCAGACGTGGGAAGAACATACATACTACACAACAACCTAGTCAAACATGGGAAGAGCATGCATACTATACAACAACCTAGTCAGACATGGGAAGAGCATACATACTACACAACAACCTAGTCAGACATGGGAAGAGCAAGAAGAATTAGAATGAGGCACCAGAGTTACACACTGAAAACTATCCACAGTAACTTTATTAGAAAAAAGAACAGTAGGTGAGCGCTTTCACAACTCAGTGTTGCTTCATCAGACAATGTTAATGCAGACCATGCTTGGTTAAATACTTAAGCAATCAGTGTGGTTTCAAGCATTTAAAGCAATACAGTCAAAATAATTTAACAATTAAACACTGTTAGTACAAGCTTATAGAAACTATGTATTTAAAACCAACCTTAAAATACATATATCTCTCTGTAAAAACCATCATTGTTTACCATGCTATATGTAAAAAGTATAAAAAATGTATATAATATAAATATGTGTCCTATATAAGAGAATCTTTTTAATAATTTAATATAAATATATAAGTAAATATAAAAACTTGATGAACCATAGTAACACATTAAAGGCAGAAAATTAATGTTTAAGACGTCTTGCTTTAAGGCAAGGGACTAGTGAGGTACAGCCATTCAAACCCGGATATCTGTCTGCATTCAGCTTGATAATCCATTTTTGTTCTAGCTCTTCTGTATAATTTTCTATGTCCCCACCTCTATTCGTCCTTAATACTTGTTGTAAAACCAAAAATTTGAAGCAGTGAGTACTGTTTGTATTTAAGGTATGATTTGCCAGGGCATTAGACTGTTTCAAATTCCGTATATCCCTTACGTGTTCTAATATTCTATCTTTGAAAGTTCTATTTGTTTTTCCTACATAATAGGCATGACATGCTTGACAAAAACTAAAATAAATAACATCTGTACTCTTGCAATCATAATATTTCTTAGTATATAATTTAAAGTGTTTCATTGGATGAATATACTCATTTTTAATATAAATGTACTGACAAGCTGCACAATTTCTACATGGAAAAGTGCCTTGTCTGTTGGAGAGGTTTTTTCTATGGGGTTGATGTTCTTTATTGCAAAGATGTTGCTTCAATGACACATTGTTCTTGAAACTAAAACTTGATGTGTCACCAGTCATAGAGACAAGGTCTGGTATTTCCTGTAATAAGTGCCAGTTCTTCTTAATGATATCTGTATATTTATTGATATCACTTGCAAATCGGAAAACTACTCTAAACTTATTCCTATCAATGTCTCTATTTCCAGACGTTCTCATATCAGTTTCTTGAGAGCTCATGTAAGGCTTACATCTTGTTGATCTAACTTTCCATGCCTCTGTTATCACATTCGTGATTTCTGAACTTGAATAGCCTCTTTGTTCAAATTCACTGTGTAATTTATCCAGTGCACCTGCAGCCTCTTCATCATTGTTATGCAGGCGTAAAGTTCTAAAAACTTGTCCTTTAAGAATATTTCTAGAAATGTGTCTCGGGTGCATACTAGATTTATGGAGACAGGCATTGGTCCTAGTAGGTTTGTAGTAAATACTAGTTTTCAGCTGTTTTAAATTAGTTTTAGTTACACTTACCTCTAAAAAGTTAATGGAAGTGTCAGAAGATGTAAAGGAAAATTTCAGAAAATCTGTTGTACTATGTAAATAATCTACATAATTACTGATATTGGAACCATGTCCTCTCCATAAAATAAAAACATCATCCACGAAACGTACATACCAAAGGATACAATCATAATAAGGATTCAAGACCTATAAAACATACTCTTCCTCCCATCTTACTAATGATAGATTGGCGTAGCTGTTGGCACATGACATGCCCATTGCTACGCCATCCATCTGTAGAAAGAACTCATCTTGGAAAGTAACAACATTATTTTCAAGTATAATCTCTAGTAGGCTGCAGACTAACAAAATCTTATTTGGTGTAAGCTTCCTATCTGTATTAAGGAACTCTCTTACTTTGTCAATTCCCCATACATTCAGAATGCTCGTAAAAAGGGATTCAATATCCATAGTAAGGAATACAAATGCTTCATCATCATCATTAATAGTTTCCATTCTGTCATGTAGACGCTGTAAAAACATGTTTGTATCTCTAAGAATAGTATGACAGCTGTTTAAGAACTCATGTAAAATACCCTCTACATAAATCGACAAGGGCTCAGTACACCAGCCTGCTCCTGATACAATGGGACGCATAGGAGGGGCAGTAATGTGTGGATTTTGGGTAGGCCATATATTCTAGGAATTAAAGGTTTCTGTACCAAAAAATAATTAAACAAAGGTACATCAATTAATCCCGTGATCAATAGATCAAATACTACAAAAGACACCTTGTCAATAATGGCAGTTACAGCTGCTTTGGTTTTAGATGTAAGTGTAACTAAAACTAATTTAAAACAACTGAAAACTAGTATTTACTACAAACCTACTAGGACCAATGCCTGTCTCCATAAATCTAGTATGCACCCGAGACACATTTCTAGAAATGTTCTTAAAGGACAAGTTTTTAGAACTTTACCCCTACATAACAATGATGAAGAGGCTGCAGGTGCACTGGATAAATTACACAGTGAATTTGAACAAAGAGGCTATTCAAGTTCAGAAATCACGAATGTGATAACAGAGGCATGGAAAGTTAGATCAACAAGATGTAAGCCTTACATGAGCTCTCAAGAAACTGATATGAGAACGTCTGGAAATAGAGACATTGATAGGAATAAGTTTAGAGTAGTTTTCCGATTTGCAAGTGATATCAATAAATATACAGATATCATTAAGAAGAACTGGCACTTATTACAGGAAATACCAGACCTTGTCTCTATGATTGGTGACACACCAAGTTTTAGTTTCAAGAACAATGTGTCATTGAAGCAACATCTTTGCAATAAAGAACATCAACCCCATAGAAATAACCTCTCCAACACACAAGGCACTTTTCCATGTAGAAATTGTGCAGCTTGTCAGTACATTTATACTAAAAATGAGTATATTCATCCAATGAAACACTTTAAATTATATACTAAGAAATATTATGATTGCAAGAGTACAGATGTTATTTATTTTAGTTTTTGTCAAGCATGTCATGCCTATTATGTAGGAAAAACAAATAGAACTTTCAAAGATAGAATATTAGAACATGTAAGGGATACACGGAATTTGAAACAGTCTAATGCCCTGGCAAATCATACCTTAAATACAAACAGTACTCACTGCTTCAAATTTTTGGTTTTACAACAAGTATTAAGGACGAATAGAGGTGGGGACATAGAAAATTATACAGAAGAGATAGAACAAAAATGGATTATCGAGCTGAATGCAGACAGATATCCGGGTTTGAATGGCTGTACCTCATTAGTCCCTTGCCTTAAAGCAAGACGTCTTAAACATTAATTTTCAGCCTTTAATGTGTTACTATGGTTCATCAAGTTTTTATATTTACTTATATATTTATATTAAATTATTAAAAAGATTTTCTTATATAGGACACATATTTATATTATATACATTTTTTATACTTTTTACATATAGCATGGTAAACAATGATGTTTTTTACAGAGATATATGGATTTTAAGGTTGGTTTTAAATACATAGTTTCTATAAGCTTGTACTAACAGTGTTTAATTGTTAAATTATTTTGACTGTATTGCTTTAAATGCTTGAAACCACACTGATTGCTTAAGTATTTAACCAAGCATTGTCTGCATTAACATTGTCTGATGAAGCAACACTGAGTTGTGAAAGCGCTCACCTACTGTTCTTTTTTCTAATAAAGTTACTGTGGATAGTTTTCAGTGTGTAACTCTGGTGCCTCATTCTAATTCTTCTTCTTGTTGCAGTCTTGGCACCTCAGTGTACCTGTAGCCATTTGAGATTTGTATTTCAGACATGGGAAGAGCATGCATACTACACAACAACCTAGTCAGACATGGGAAGAGCATGCATACTACACAACAACCTAGTCAGACATGGGAAGAGCATGCATACTACACAACAACCTAGTCAGACATGGGAAGAGCATGCATACTACACAACAACCTAGTCAGACATGGGAAGAGCATGCATACTACACAACAACCTAGTCAGACATGGGAAGAGCATGCATACTACACAACAACCTAGTCAGACATGGGAAGAGTATGCATACTACACAACAACCTAGTCAGACATGGGAAGAGCATGCATACTACACAACAACCTAGTCAGACATGGGAAGAGCATGCATACTACATAACAACCTAGTCAGACATGGGAAGAGCATGCATACTACACAACAACCTAGTCAGACATGGGAAGAGCATGCATACTACACAACAACCTAGTCAGACATGGGAAGAGTATGCATACTACACAACAACCTAGTCAGGCATGGGAAGAACATGCATACTACACAACAACCTAGTCAGACATGGGAAGAATATGCATACTACACAGCAACCTAGTCAGGCATGGGAAGAACATGCATACTACACAACAACCTAGTCAGACATGGGAAGAGCATGCATACTACACAACAACCTAGTCAGACATGGGAAGAGCATGCATACTACACAACAACCTAGTCAGACATGGGAAGAACATGCATACTACACAACAACCTAGTCAGACATGGGAAGAGCATGCATACTACACAAAAACCTAGTCAGACATGGGAAGAGTATGCATACTACACAACAACCTAGTCAGGCATGGGAAGAACATGCATACTACACAACAACCTATTCAGATATGGGAAGAGCATGCATACTACACAACAACGTAGTCAAACATGGGAAAAGCATGCATACTACACAACAACCTAGTCAGACATGGGAAGAACATACATACTACACAACAACCTAGTCAGACATGGGAAGAGCATGCATACTACACAACAACCTAGTCAGACATGGGAAGAGTATGCATACTACACAACAACCTAGTCAGACATGGAAAGAACATGCATACTACACAACAACCTATTCAGATATGGGAAGAGCATGCATACTACACAACAACGTAGTCAAACATGGGAAGAGCATGCATACTACACAACAACCTAGTCAGACATGGGAAGAAAATGCATACTACGCAACAACGTACCCAGACATGGGAAGAGCATGCATACTACACAACAACATAGTTAGACATGGGAAGAACATGCATACTACACAACAACCTAGTCAGACATTGGAAGAGCATGCATACTACACAACAACCTAGTCAGACATGGGAAGAGCATGCATACTACACAGATGGAGACTGGAAGTCAGGACTGAATGCCATATTCTAGTGCTGTGAGGCAGAAATCTTTACCAATGAGCATTGTTACTGCAGCACAGAAGACATATATGTTGAGAACAGAATGAAGGTTTTATTAATACATTTATTGACTGAATGGCTGGACTGATGATAAAGGAACCATTTTCACCCATGACCATAGCCAAAGGCATTGTACACATGTCAATAAAGCGCATCACAGAAGTAATACACACATTAATTCAGTGATTGTAAAGTAGAGTGCAGCATTCATCAGCTAAAGTGGGGCAACTGGAATGCAAAATAAGATTTAGCTAATTCTGACTAAAATGCTTACAAGTATGAACTTACAAATGATGAAGTTGCACTGCCCATTAAATATTTATACATTGTAATAATACCTTGATGTGTATGTTCATACTGTATGCATTACTTCCCACAAAGCTTCTCCTGGAATTTCTAATCTGCAATACATTAACAGAACACAGAGCAACTAGGTATGCAGTTTGCAGTGACAGGCAGATCTGCAAACCAGATACTCCTTATGTTACTTTATATTCTCACTGCACCCATCTAATGAATAAAAAGGGCCTGTTGCCATGGATATGAACTTTCCAACTATCTCTGTTACTAGCTTGGTGGATATGGGCATCATGAGACAATGTAGAAATTGCCTTATGTTTACTGATAACCAAATTCTCAAACAAACTGATAAGGTATGTGAGAGATATATTTACACAACATCACTGGAGGAAAACGTCTCACATAAAAGCACTCCTAATGTCAATCAGGTTGTCAGTAGTACATTTGCTGCACCCATCATACACAGCTCCAACCAGACACATAGACACACATATGCTGAAGCACTTAAATATAACCTTCCTAAACCCCAGAGACCTCCTAGATGAAGTACACATAACAAATACTCTCAGCAGCCCTGAATGCACTCTTTTAAAACAGCATCCACATCTCATGGAGCCTCTACTTTTAAGCCCATAAGGCAAACCACTACACAGTCCAGCATTCTGGTCATTGGAGACTCCATTGTGAGACACACTGATGTCCCTCTCACCAGACTGAGTAAGGAGAAAGTCATGGTCAGTTGCTTATCAGAGGCCAGTATCCACCACATTACACATTCACTCAGGCCATTGGAGCACAACTACCAGTATGACTCAGTCACAGTCCATGTGGATTTAAATGACCAGTGACGTACCTCCCTAGATGATATGAAGAGAGACATCATGGAGCTCTCGGCATACATGCCCAAGGCTGGTATGAGCCTAGCAATGAGCAGCATTTTACCTTCTCCAAGGATGATGCCACAATATGAGCAGAAGATGACTGACTTTATTAATTGGCTATCATTTTAAGGGGGTGCAACGTTTGTCACCATGGAAGGAGATGGCTAACAGACCATTCTGCTTTACCAGGAATGGTCTGCACCTTTCCCCTCTAGGCTTTTGAATATTCGCTAAAACATTGTTCTTCCCCATAGTTCCCTTCTTAGGCAATGCCAAACTGAAAGTACTTCTGGCATAGCAAATCAAAACCACGAAAATCTAAAGGTGTTACTGCTCAGTGCTAAGAGGCTAAACAAGAAGCTTCACTTTCTACATGCTTTGCTCACCCTGGGGAATGCTGACATCTGTGGAGTCACTGAGACATGGCATAAAGCCATTGTGAGCACATTGGCAGTGCAAGGCTGTAATGCTTTCCACACATTTACACCAGCTACTATGCAAACAGGGACTTATGTGGTGGTATTCAATTTCCAATCAAAATAAATATACCTCAGGGCTGGTCAAATGGGACAATGCACTTGAGTTTCTCCATGTTCAAATCACCATAGGCAAAATCCCATACCACTTCTTTGCAAGATATAGGCCCCCCTGTATGAACCAGGATATACAACATGTATTTAAGCTTATTGGAAACACTCACTATCCAACCCAATACCAAATTCATGAACAACTTTAATCATCCAATTATTTACTGGGACTCATATACAGTATCAAGTGTGCAGGTACAGTGATTTCTCGATTTTGTAAACACAAACTCACAGAATCAGATTATCAATGCATTGACCAGGGGCACAAACATATTGGATCTGATCCTCACTAATATGGGAGAGGGCTGCACACTCCCTAGTGTAATATTTTTTTCATGTAAGACCAGACCACAAAATGGTCTCTTTTGAAGTAAAAATTAAAACCCAGAACCCTAGCTAACAACAGAATTTTCAAGAACTACTCTATAGCTAAGTTCCTACTATTAAGTGATACCCTGGCAAATTTTAAAGCCCCCCCCCCCGATAAACCTTTACAGCACTGCAGTCTAAGCAGAACTTTTCACAGAAACCCTATATGAGCATGTTAATAGCTGGATAGAGGCAGCTGTACCCACCAGGAAGAAGTAAAGAACTAACTCAAAAAAAGCCACCCTGGTAGAATCACAACAGCAATAGGCTATATAACAGAAGGAAAAAAAAATCATGGCAAAAATCAGGAGGTGTAGCACCCAGCAGGAGAAAAGCACTCTTATCAAACTAAACAAACAACGCAGAGGACAAATAAAGGTTACCAAAGCCAAATTTGAAGCAAAGTTGACCTCCTAGGCCAAGGACAACCACAAGGCATGTTTTAGCTATGTCCCCAACCTCAAAAGCAATACACAGTTATGTGCAGAGTTCATAGTTAATGGAACCACTTATACTGAGCCAGAAGACACAGTAAACCTACTGGAAGACAAACTCATCTCTAACATTACTTCTCTCTCCCCCTAAACTGCCCCTCAGGAAATACCCTCAAATATAACTGCCCTTACTATCACTAAGGACCAGGTCCTTAATGCTCTCTCTAAGGCCAAGAACACTGCATCAATGGGCCCAGACAATATCCCAGAATGCCTTCTAAATAGAATGAAACTTGACCTGTCAGGCCTTCTGGAATTTCTGTTTAACGATAGCCTCCAAACAGGCTTCATGCCTCATGAATGGAGAACAGCAACACTCATCCCCCTGCACGAAGGTGGGCCATTTAATGACATTGGAAACAGCAGATCCTTAAGTTCCCCACTCATACATTGTTGATAAACTCAGGAGGTTGGGTATAAGCCCTTATGTCACCTGATGGATAGCCAGCTGGTTCACAAACAGGACAAATGAAGCTAGAAGTGGGGAGTATAGCTCTACAAAGAGACCAGTCACAAGCTGAGTCCCTCAGGAGTTGGTCCTGGGACCACTCCTTGAGATGTAGCTATAAATGTTGATGTGGGTGTTATTTTGAAAGAGTGCATGCAAAGCCATGGAAAGAATTATCATGGAAATTATCAGTAATGACATAGGAAACTACCAGACAGTGAACCCAGTCCAGTTTGGTTTTATCAAGAACATGTCATGCCTGCTTAACCTGATGGACTTCTTTAAGAAGGTCACCAAAGCAATGGATGAGGACAAAATGGTTCATACTGCCTAACTTGATCTGGCCAAGGCATTTGACATAATACCCAACGCAGGCATTGTTGATAAACTCAAGAGGTTAGGTGTTTATCCATATGTCACCCGATGGATAGCCAACTGACTCACAGACATGACCCAGAAAGTTAGAAGTGGGGAGTCTACCTCTACAAAGAGACCAGTCAGAAATGGAGTCCCTCAGGGTCAGTCCTGGGACTGCTCCTCTTTGACATTTACTTCTCTGACGTCAAGGCTAATGTCAAGGGCTTTTGGCTGAATCCACTAATGGAACTCAAGTTTCATGGCTACAGTCAGGATTTTATCCCTCTTCACAAACGATGCTGGTGTATTACATCACTGTGCCTAGGATGCATTCTTCAAAGGTTCATAGATGTGTACTAGGCTAACAACCACTAGGGCCAAGCCATGCATCCCAAATATCTGAGCTATTCTGTATCCTTAATAAGTGTAAGCAAGGCTTTGAGAGATGAAACGTTTATAAACAGAGGCCTGGGAGATGAACTATTTGCAGATTGTCTGTGTCTATTACAGACACAGGTGCCAAACTAAGGATGAATTTCCTGTTCCCCATCCAGTTGTTCGAGTTCCACTTGAATTGGGTTAGGGAGGAAGTATGCTTCACATGGATGAGGAACCTGTTTCAGAGAAGGGGTAGTTTCTGGGATACCTGCCTGTCTGTCCAGCATACCCTATTGATATCGCAGACAAGGTTTATGTTTTTAGAATGAGTAGTTCTGGTGCTGTTTGTTTTGCAGATATGCAGCGGGTCCTATAGGGTGGGGTTTGAGAATGCCTTGTATGCCAGGCATAGATCTCCCATCAGCAGCCTGTATGAGACAGAAAACAGGGATAGGGCTTTGAAGCAGTCAGCACAGCACATGTTACTTACATCCTGTATGCTTTTAGTGAGGAAGCTCTGTGGACATTCCAATTCTTGGCTGTGCCTAATTAGGTACATACCAAAGGGGGCATTTTACTCAATGACAGGTCTTATGAATGCTGAATACAGTGGAACAATGAGTTCCTTGAACCTAGATACCAAACCTTTGCTTATAAGTTGCACAATATAGAAAGATTTCCTCACTGTTGTAGACACTTGATGATCAGATGCCAGATTGCTGTATATGTGCGTCCTCAAGTCTCTGACTACTGGGTTGACTCTTAGGGATGTGTGGTCATATGATACTTACCAGGGGTGGATGACTTCCCAAACAGCACTATTATGCATTTCATGGCATTTAGTTTTAGTCCATAGTTCTGACACAAGTTATTTGTCTGTGCCAGACCTTCCTGGAGAATATTAGTGTTGGTGAGGAATTTTATGACTGCTCTTAATTTGCAATAATCTGCAAATTTTGTGAGCCAGAAGCCCTTGACATTGGCCTTGACTTCTGAGAAGAAGATGCCAAAGAGGAGTAGGCCCAGCACAGAGTTTTGAGGGATTCCTCTAGTGAATTGCCTCTTTGAGGAGGTAGTCTCACCAACCCTAACTTCCTGGATCCTATCTGTGAGGCAGCTAGCTATCCAGCATGTTATATAGGGGTTTATACTTAATTCCGTAAGTTTGTTCACAATGCCTGAGTGAGGTATTGTATCAAATGCATTACCCAGGTCACGGTAGGCAGTATGTGCTCTTTTACCCTCCTCCATTGCCTTGGTGACCTTCTCAATGAAGCCCACCAGGTTAAGTAGGCATGACCTTCCTTTGACAAAGCCATCCAGTGTCTGAAGGTCTCCTATGTCTTTGTTGATCATTTCCATGATAATTTTTTCTATGGCTTTGCATATAAGACTAGTTAGATTAATGGGTCTACAGCTTCCAGGATCTGTTGATGGTCCACCCTTATGAAGAGGGATGACTGTTGCAGTCCTCCAGTCTTATGGCATGAAGCCTGTTTTAAGACTATAGTTAAATAGTAACTCCAGCTGCCCTGATTGGTCATATTTTAGACTATTCATGAGGCATCCTAAGATATTATTGGAGCCCACTGAGTCTGTGTTCTTGGCCTTAGTGAGTGTAGCCAGGACATGCTCATAGGTTCATAGATTAGTACTAAGCCTAGCCAACTACCCCATGTGAGAATCAAAGCCTGAACTTTGTGTCTGCAAGATAAACACCTTAACCATTATGCCATCCTCCCACCTCTGCCTATAGTTGGAGGGGTTATGTTTGAAGGTACCTCTTGGGCGTTGGCTGTGGTTGAGTGGGAGGGGGGTACAACTGGAATGGAATATGTCAGCCAGCAGAATTGCTATATTGCCCAGCTCAGTAAATGTGACACCATTAACAGCCACCAGTTCAGCACACTGTTGAGTGCTGCTTTTGAGGTTTCTGACATAGCTGAAGAAGGCCTTATGGTTGTCTTTTGCCTGGGCGGCTATCTTGACCTCAAAATTGGCTGTATTAGACTTAATTAGCACTCTTAGCTGCCTGTTTATTTTGATGAGAGAGTTCTTATCTGTATGGGAGTTACACTTCCTAATTTTAGCCAAGTAGTTTTTCCTTCTGTTGCATAACCTGTTTAAACTGAGATGCTACCAGGGTGGTTTGTTTTTGGAATTAGTTTTGGCCTCACATTTGGTCAGTACAGCAGCTTCTATGTAGCCATTGACATGGTTGTAGAGAGTTTCTTTGAGCAAGTCTCTATAGGCTGCTATGTTCTCTGGGTTTGGAGTGGATTTGCATCACCACATCTGTCAGAATGAGAAAATATTTTTACATGCTTACATTCTAGCATTGTTAAATGTACAGAGTGTTTTGCATGGAAAAATAAGACTAGCTCAGATGATGGTTATAAAGTGAAAATCTTTATATCAGAGTGCCTGAGGATCTGCCTAAAACTGGTTTAAGTGCACACATATATAGAAAATGTGGGGTTTTGCACCCTTTCTCCTGTAGTGCAGTTCCACCACATGCCAGAAATAAACAGATGGAAATATTTGATAAATAAGAAGGAATATGATATTCCACTTACATAGTTTTAGGATTGATGGGGAGATCATCTGGACATATTTAAAATGGGATTTCTTATTTCCCCACTACTCTTCACCCATATAATATTCCCATCCCTAACAGAAAGATGAGCCCAACTGACAGTTGACCTACCGGACTAGCTTATAGCACCGAGAAAGAGTTAGGTGGTTGACTTCACCCATACTAGTAATACTGGATAAAGTTTCCCTGCTATATCTCTAATTATGGAGGGCAGCAACTGTTGGTAAGTATAATAATGTACGTGCAAAAATAAATGAAACAAGTGTGTTGAAAGTTCTAAAGTCTTTTTTAGGTTCATAGATTCATAGGTTCATAGGTTGATACTAGGCTATCGGCTCTAGGGCCTATACAAGCCTAGCCATAACAATTCCCTGGCTATTTCTTCCCGCAGTATTTACTTCCCTGGACCCCTGTCTAGCAGGGTAACTGACGTGATCCCTGGGGTGAATTTCCTATCTCCCATCCAATCTTCAAGGTTCCTTTTGAAGAGGACCAAAGAGGTGCTCTACTTGACATGTATGGGCAGTCTATTCCAGAGTCTGGGGAGTCTCTGGGTCAGGAACCTATTCCTCCAGCATGTTTTGTTCATTGTGATGACAAGGTTTAGATCCCTGGAGCGTGTGTCTCTGAGGGATTGGGATTTCTTTAAGTGTAGCATGTCCAGCAGCTCTGGGTTTGACATGGCCTTGTATGTTAAGCAGAGATCACCTCTGAGTAGATGATATGCGACAGAGTATAGCTGGAGTTTTTTAGATGGTCAGCATAGGGTATCTGCTTTAGGCCTGCGATTCTTTTATTGAGGTATTTCTGTGACCTTTCCAGTTGTTGCAGATGTCTTGAGAGGTACATACCAAACGGGGCATTGTATTCTATAATGAGTCTAATGAGGGATGAGTACGGTGGAACAATGACCTCCTTTTTTCTGGATAAAAAGCCCTTAGTGATGAGGTGTGCCACATAGAAGGATTTCCTGACTGTTGTGGAGATGTGGTTATCGAAGGTGAGACCACTATCCACCTGTGTCCCTAAGTCTCTTATCACACTTTCAGTGTTTATTGTACTGCCACCTATGTGGTAATTCATGGGTACATGTTTTTTTCCCAAAGGGGATAACTATACATTTCTTGGCATTGAGCTTGAGCCCATGGCTCTGGCACCAAGCATCTATTTCTGTAAGGTCCTTTTGTAGAATATCCACATCATTTGGGGATTCAATAATGGTTCCCAGTTTGCAGTCATCTGTGAACTTTGTTAGTCAGAGTCCCTTAGTGTTGGCCTGTACTTCAGAGAAGTAGATGCCAAACAAGAGCGGCCCCAGGACTGAACCCTGTGGTACTCCACTTGTCACTTGTCTTGGGCTGGATTTGGAGTCGGCTACTTTTACAGTGTGGGTTCTGTCAGTAAGCCAGTTGGCAACCCATCGAGTGACATAGGGATTAATGCCCATCTTAGTACATTTATCTATGATTCCTGAGTGGGGGATTGTGTTGAAGGCCTTGGCAAGGTCCAGATAGGCTGTGTTGACCACCTTACAATTGTCCACAGCTCTGGAGACTGATTCGAAGAAGTCAATCAGGTTCAGGAGACAAGATTGGCCCTTCACAAACCCAAACTGCATGGGGTCCAATGTTTGAAGGTTGCCAATGTCTTTGTTTAGAAGTTCTATGATAATATGTTCCATGGCCTTGCAGATCAGGCTCATCAGACTGATGGGGCGGTAGTTCCCAGGATCCAAGGTGGATTCCCCCCTTGTAGAGTGGGATAACTGTAGCTGTGGGCCACTCAGTGGGCATGAAGCCTGAGGTGAGGCTATGATTAAACATGACACTTAGGTGAGGTGCCAGTTAATTTTGTAATTCATGTAGTACAAAGCCTGGGATGTCATCTGGTCACATGGATGCTGTATTCTTAGCTTTGGAGAGTGCATTTTTTTACCTGTGTGGCCGTTATTACCGGAATTTAGCAATCTTTCGGTATTGCGATGGACACTTTAAGGGGTGAGGGGGGGTGAAGTTTACACTGAATCGATCTGCCAGGATATTGGCAATATCCTTGGGATCAGTATATGTAATACCATTCTGTTGTAGCTCAGAGCAGATCTGAGCATTGCCATTTAGATTCTTGACATAGTTATAGAATGCCTTGTGGTTGTCTTTGGAATCTTTGGCAATTTTATTTTCGTAACTAGCTTTGGAGGATTTTACGAGGGATCTCAGTTTGTTACTGAGGCTGGTAAGGGAGTTTTTTGCATCCTGGGATTTTCCTCTTTTCTGCAACAGTTTCTTTCTTTTGTTGTAAACTTTGTTTATGGCAAGGGACCACCAGATTGGCTTCCTTTTTTTTGGAGGAGAGAGTCTTGGTTCTATTGGGGATGGCATGATTCATGCATGAGTGGATGTGCTCGTACAGTGCCTTAGTGTAGGATTCAGCAGTCGAAGTTTCAGTTCCCGTCTGCATGGGTGTCATGAAATTTGTAACTTCTGACTTGAGTAGCATGAAGGTGGCTTTGGAGAAGTTTTTTATGGAGGTTTCCTTAGTGGGGGGTGGGGGTGGGATGTGGATGTCAAGGGTGATTAGCTTATGGTCAGACCTTGTCAACAAGGGGGTGACCATAGGTGTGGAGCATCGATTTTCCATGTTGGTAATGACCGGGTCAAGGATATTGGAGTCCCTGGTGGGACTAAGGATTAGTTGATCCAGCGCGTTGGAATTTATGAACTCCAAGAACCGTTGGGCTAAGGTGTTGGTACATGAGTAGTTTTCCCAGTTAATGGCAGGGTACTTGAAATCACCCAGTATTAGGGTGTTTGGTTGTATCTTAATATTTTCCAGTATGTTTAGAAAGGTGTAGTGAGAATCTTGGGGCATGGTGGGCGATCTGTAGCAAGCTATAATTTGCATTACACCTGGAGAATTTCAGACGCATTGTGTTGGGCAACTAGCCTGTTGTTGTGAATATCCTTGGTGAATGTGGACACTCCTCCAACTTTAGTGTTTCGGCCTTGGTTTGGTGGCTGAAAAGTGTGGTAAGAGTTGTAGCCTGGTATTGCAGGGGTGCTCTCTGGAGCCTTGAACCAGGTCTCAGTTACTGCACAGATATCGATGGTCTCCATTTTTAGGAGTGCCTAGAGAGAGTGCATTTTGAGGTTTAGACTTCTAGCATTGAGAAGCATTACCTTCAGATTTTGCATGCTTGTACCTGTTATGGTGGTGGTTTTGTCCTTTGAACTTTGCCCAAAAAAGGCACTATAGGGTTGGCAAGAGCCTTAGCCAGTAACCTGAATCCCAGGGGCAACATGTGCAGACCATCTCTGGCAAAGCATCGTGGTCTGTCGATCATGTCATCCCAGGCAGACAGATACTGGATCCCCTTTGAATGACACCAGAAGCTTAGCCAATTGTTGAAGTCAATCATTTTGTCCTTATACTGTGGTATCATTCTGAGCGAAGGCAGGATGCTTCTCAGGGCTAGGTCATACCTGCCTGGGCCACATGATCCAAGAGCTCTTCCATGTCTCTTTTCATGTAGTCCAGGGAGGTATGTCTCAAGTCATTCACTCCAACATGGACAATGACAGTCATATTTGTACTTGTTGTGGAGTGACTTGAGTGCATGCATTATGTGGTGGATCCTGGCACCTGACAGGCATCTGACTGTAATTTTCTCCTTGTTCAGCCTGGTGAGTGGGACATCAGTGTGCCTGACTATAGAGTCACCTATGACTAAAGTGTTGGGTACGTTGTCTTGCCTTAGGGGCTGTTGTTGGAGGCACACTGGTGTTGTGAGCTATGTGACACTTTGGTTGCCATTCGTGTTTGTTTGCGTTTCAGCTTCGGAGGTCCTTGTTGCTTGGGCAGGTTAATGTTAAGAGCCTCCGCATATGTGTATTTAGTGTTGCTATGTGTGGGTGTTAGTAGTGTGGGTTTAGAAGGGCTATTTCTTGCTTGAGGTGTAGTGTGGGTATTAACCTTCTCCTCTTTACCGTCTAGCACAATCTTGGGTGGGGAGAGCTTTGCTTCCAGTTTGGCTATATCAGTGCATCTCTCGCAGGTTGTAGTGTTGGGTGGTAGGAGGAGAGGGTTGTCTGTGTACATGAGGCAATTGCTGCATTGCCCCAGTATGCCCAGATTCTCCAGGTGGACAGGAGAAATCACAGGAAGCTGACCCTTGGACATGCCTGGTCTGGTGCTTTTGCATAGTTGATTACTGGGCTAATGGGGCAAGAGCCCTTAAAAGTCTAACCAATTATACCCAGGATATGAATATTTTTATTATATATTTTTTATTTATTTTATTTGCAGTTTGTTAACTGGGATAGTCCATTGGGCCAGATTGAGCCCTTTTTCAGTGGAGGCCTGGAGAGAAAAGCTCCATGTGAAAATATATACAAACAGACAAAACAATTGAAGTGTTAAAGATACAATTCAATGTACAATTTCATTATGAAATTCTTAGAGTATTATAACTGTAAAATCACTGGAGTTAATCCAATAATTAGTCTGAGATAGCTATAATGCTTTATGTAGGTTGTTAAAGACATAAGAGAAGAAATAGTAAGAGGTAAAAGAGTTAGGAGAAAGTGAGAAAGGGGAGGGTGAGTTAGAGTGAGGAGGAGAGTAGGAGAAGGAATACAAGATGGAGGTGGAGTGGAAAGTGGAAGGTGTGGTGTATAGATTAGGAGGGGTGAGAGCAGGAGCATTCCCATTTGGAAGAGCGGTAAGAGTGAAGCAAGCTTTTGAAGGTAGTGGGAGATAGTGTATTTCGAATGTGGGGAGGAAGGGAGTTCCATTTCTGTGCTAGGGAGTGAGATAATAGGAGATGGCCAGGAGTGCATAATGGTTTGTATACATTGAGAAGGTTTTAAATGTTAGATCTAAGGGATCATTCAGGAAGATGCATTGTAAAGGTAGTAGCTAGAGAAGGGCAGTGTGAGGGTTTGAAAATGAGTTTGTAGGTGGTGGAGATTTGAATGTAAAAGATATAGTGGGGAAGCTCTAGCCAGTTTAAAGAGTGGAGAGAGTTGCAGTGATGTGAATATGATTTAGCTCCTGTGGCAAACTTTGCAATTTTATTGTAGCAGGATGCCAGTTTAGCTTTGAGGGAGGCTTGGAGATTGGTAAGGATGGGAGTGTTATACATAAAAGAGGGGAAAAGATAGGTTGTAGAGAGGGTAAGCTTAGAGGAGGGGGTCAGAAAGCTGCTGTGGCGGTAAAGCATACCAAGTTTCTGGTGAGATTTTTTTAATGCTAGTTTGAAGGTATATATCAAACTTGAGTTGTCATACTGTATACTGTATACTGATATACTGAGTTGAGATATTGTATCTTAATTTCTCAGATATGGGATGGAGTACTATCAAGGTAGTGGGTCTTTGTGTGTTGGAGCCCTGTGTCACTTTACAGATTGCCTCTCTCAATAAGGGACATGGGCAGTACCCCAGAAGTGAATTTAGGGTTCCACATGCATTTATCCAAATTATTTTTGAGGAGAGTCAGGGACAGGCTTTGTTTTACAATGATGGGAAGTTTATTCCATAGATGATGTATACTTTGGGATATGCATCTGACTGTCCAGCAAGTTCTGTTAGAGTCACAAATAAGTTCACGTCCATGGAACACGTAATCCTCGTATAATTTTTCTGGTGAATATGTAACATTTTCATCAGGGCTGTTCAGAGAATGCCTTGTAGGTGAGGCATAAGTCCCCTCTCAATAAATGATTTGAGGGAATAAGGCCTTTAGTCTGTTCACATAAGACATGTGTCTTAGGCTTTGTATTTTTTTAGTGAGAAACCTGTGGGGACTCTCCATTTGGTGTAAGTGCCTGGTTAGGTACATGCAGAAGGAAACACTAGACTCAGTTATGGTTCTGATGAAGGTGCAATACAATGGCACTATGACTTCCTATGATCTTGATACCATGCCTGTACTTGTAAGTTGAGCTACACAGAAGGATTTCCTCACTACCATAACTATCTGGTGTTCAAAGTTTAAGGTTACTGTTTATCGGTGTTCCTAGGTGTCTCATCCCTGGGTCTACTTTTAAGGATGTGCTATCAATATTATAATTTGCAGGGATATTTGATTTACTAAAGGATATGATTATAGATTTTTAGAACTTAGTCTCAGACCATGGTTTTGGCACCAGTTATTTGTTATTTTTAGAACTGTTTGAAGGATGTTTTCATCTTTTGGGGATTTGATGATTGCTGCCAGCTTACAGTAGTCAGCACACTTGGTGAGCCAGAGGTCCCCAACATTGGCCTTCACTTCGGAGAGGTATAAACCAAACAGGAGGGGTCCCAACACTGAGCCCTGTGAGACACACTAGTAAGAGGTTTCTTATCAGAAGTGGATTTGCCTATCTGGACAACATGTGTCCTGCCAGTGAGCCAGATTGCTGTCCATCTCATGATGTAGGAGTTTATGAGTAATGCAGTAAGTTTAGCTATGATCCCCGAGTGAGGAATTGTGTTAAAAGCTTTAGCCATGTCTAGATAGGTGTGTACCATTTTACCCTCATCCATGGCCTTGATGACTTTCTCGAAGAAGTCCATCAGATTGAGCAGGCAAGATCTCCCCTTGACAAAGCCAAATTGGGTCTGGTCCAGTGTTTGGAGATTTCCTTTGTCATTATTGATCAGGTCCATGATAATTCTCTCCTTGGCCTTGCAGATAACATTGGTCAAGCTTATGGGTCTGTAGTTCACTGGGTCAGTTGATGGGACCACTCTCATACAGAGGGAAGACTGTTGCAGTCCTCCATTCCTCTGGGACAAAACCCATCTGGTGGCTGTGGTTAAAGAGGGTTTCTATTGGCTTTGATGATACTATTTTAATCTATTTAAGAAGCATCCTGGAATGCTGTTGGGAATTATGGATGCTGTGTTTTTGACTTTAGCAAGAGCCTTAAGGACCTGTTCCCTCACAATGGCCAATAGACGGATGGTTGCAGGTATTTATATGGGTGTAGTAGGAGGTGATGGGGGGGGAGAAGTTTGAACTGAACATGTCAGCCAGCAGGTTTACTATAGTTTCAGGCTGAGTTTAAGTGTTGCCTTTCATGATTAACTTGGCACATTGCTGAGTGTTTCCCCTGAGGTTACGAACGCAATTAAAAAAAGCTTTATGGTTATCTTTTACCTGACAGGCTATCTTTGCCTTGTAGTTTGCATTGGCAATTTGAACAGCTCTCTAATTTGTTTGTTTAGAATGGTGAATGTCTTTTAGCATTATTTTTTCTGTTCCTTTATAGCTTTGGAGAGGATTTTTTTTGAAAAGCCTATTTATGCTAAGGGTTCACCAGTGTGGTATTTTTGCCAGTAATGATAGATTTGACTCAGACAGGTACTGCCTCCTCTATGCATCTATGAATGTGGTTTTACAGTGCTTTTGTGTATAGCACAGAAGATGCCTTAGTGTCTTCCAGGTTCAGAGGGGTTTGGAAGTTTAATAAACTGTCAGTTAGTTTGAGGTAATTGGCCTTAGCAAAGTTCTTAACAGGTCTGGAGTTTGATAAGGGTTCTAGGTTAGTTTTAATATTAAAGGAGATAATGTTATGGCCAGATAGTACCAGGGAGGAGTTAATGCATGGGAGAGAACAGCATCCCCCATGTTTGTGAGTGCCAGTTCTAGGATATTTGTCTTTCTAGTTGGGGCGCTAACTAGTTGCTCCAAGGTGTTTTCATTGATGAAATCCAAAAACCAATGAGCAAGTGAATTATGTGTCATATAAGTCTCATGGATTGTGGAGGGGTAGTTGAAGTCACCCATAAGTATGGTGTTAGGTTGAATGTTAAGAGATTCCAGCAGAGTTAGGTAGGAGATGTGGTTTTCTAGACTCATGTTAGGGGATCTGTAGCTAGCAAGGTTATGTTAGGGGGTTGCACCTATGGTTAGTTGGGCATGGAGCAGCTCAAGCGAGTCACGTTGTTGGACCAGTCTAGCAGTATACTTGTCCTTTATGAACACTGAAACACCTCTTCCATTTGTTTTATCCTGAGCTAAGGGCGACTGAAATGCATGATAGGCATTGTAGCCTTTGATAGCCGGGGTGCTCTCCATGGTTCTGAACCATATTTCCATGACTGCATATATGTCTGCATTCTCGAAGTTGAGGAGTGCTTCTAGGGAATGCAGTTTTTTATTTAAACTCCTAGCACTGAGCAGCAGTACCTTTAGATGGTTGTGAGTACTTTTTCTTATGTTTGAGGGTTTAACAACTTGGCACAGCCTAAAAAAGGCACTATGTATATAAAGCTTTTGCCAGAATCCAGAAGCCAGGTGGTGACAAGTGCAAACCATTTCTGGCAAAACATTGTGTTTGTTAATCATGTCTCTTCAGGTTGACAGATATTGGATCTCCTTGTTATGACACTAGAAAATAAGCCAATTGTTGAAGTCCATCATTTTTTGCTGGTACTGTGGCATCATCATTGGTGAAGGTAGGATGTTACTCAAGGCTAGATTCATACCCACCTAGGACACATATTCAGAGAGCTCCATCATGTCTCTCTCCATATATTTCAGTGAGGTATGTCTTAGTTCATTGACTCCCACATGGACTATGACCGTGTCATACTGGTACTTGTAGTTTAAAGATCTAAGTGCATGCATGATCTGGTGGATCCTGGCTCAAGACAGACAGCTCACTGTGATCTTCTCCTTGTTTAACCTGGTAAGGGGGACATCAGTATGTATTACAATGGAATCTTCAATAACCAGAATGTTTGATTGTGTGGTATGTTGCTTTATGAGCTTGGATGCAGTGCTACTATGATGTTCAGAGTTATGTGTTGTGTGAGGTGCTGTCTTTTTTTGAATGTGTGCAGGGTGACTGAGATATGCTTTTAGGAGGTCTTGGAGGTTTAGATAGATTACATTTGAAAAACAAAATATCTGTGGTAGCCCAGAAGTCTCAAACAACCCACTAAACAAGTATAGTGGGTCCAAAACAAAACTTGGATCGCTTGTCTGTGGACTTAATAAAGGATTTTCGACTGGAAACAGACTGCCTACCCTGCTTGGATTATTTTTGAATATATAATTTTTAACTTAGGATGAGTTTAAGTTTGCTACTTTTACTACTATTATCTGATCTGATTAATATACAGTGATTAACTAGATGTATAATGATTGAAAATCTTCCACACAGAGAAGTTTCATACACTGTTTTGGTAGATTACTTTTGAGTACCTCAGTATATTTGGGTCTATATATTTGTTTCTTAGTGTTGCTAGTGAGTGTTTTGGGTGTAACACTGACAACCTGTTTGTATTTTGCATGTATGCACGTTAGAGCTTTGCATCCAATGACATTGTGTATCTACATCTCTCATATACTTTGTTTTCCAGTTTTAAAATTAAGTGGTTGTTAGTGAACATGAGACAGTTACTACACTGCCTCATGATGCCCATATCCACCAGGCCACAAACAGAGATGACAGGGAAGCACCTATCCGTTATACCAGATCCTTAGCAGATAGGAAGGAGAAGGGGAGACTCACATAAAGGTCTAAGTGAGAGTGTTTAGTAGTATACTACAGAATGACCTGCAGTGGTGCTGTCCTCTGCATAAAGTGGCAACTCTTCAAGCAGCTATGAACAGTGGGTGACTATGGAGAGTGTTTCCTATAGAGGATTTTAAACTGGAGAGGTATGCATATATACAAGGCACTGATAACTGCATTTGCACAATGTGCAAATATGAGGCTTTTGTACCAGCAGGATGAAAGACTTTTCACAGTTAAGCCCTCAGGCCAATCAGATAAACACACAATAAGCCTTCTATCAGAAGCTCCCAATTTGGATGGATTGAATCAGTCCTCTGCTCCCATAAGAGTGAAGAATAAATCACTGTTATTGTAAAACTGGTTTTGAGCTCAAGTGCAGAAACAAATACTTTACAACAAGTGGCAGAACTCCTGAAGTATTAAGAATCCTTGGAAATAAATTCAGAAAATCCTGAGAAATGTTTCCAAAGGCAGAAAAAAATTGTGTGCAAATGTAGGAAAACTTCTACAAACATAGAAAACTTTGGAAAACCTATACATATTTTGGCAAACTCAGAACAGCTTTTGTAGTATTGGATGAGGTTAGGAAATATCAGGATACTGTTAAAACAACCTAAGGGCAGTATAGTGACAAAAAGATGGCATTTTTAACAAGTGCAGGCAGAAAAACTGTGATGAATTTAAAGAAATCAAAAAATGCAGTGCAGAACTGTTAAATTACACTGAGATAGATCAAGTACAAAAAAATAATACTTATATCAGCTTTATCAGTTCATGGATGGCTTTAGCTGCAATCCAGGGGTCTTGAAGTCACAGGCAACCAAGCCAGACAGAGCTAAGCTCAAATAAATGAACACAGACTCGCATAAATCTAAGGCTTTTGCATCACAAGGATGAAAGACTTTTACATGGTTAAGGCCTCAGGTCAATCAGATAAACACACAATAAGCTTCCACCAGCCATTCCCAACTCAGATAGGTTGAATCAGCCCTCTATTCCCAGCAGAATACAGAATAAAACCCTCTTAATGTAAAATAAACTGGTTTTGAATTTAAGTGCAGTAAAAATGCTTTACAACAAAAGGCAGAACTCCTGCAGTATACAGAATCCTTGTAAATAAGTTCACAGGCCCCTAGAAATGTTCCCAAATACAGAGAAATGTGCACAAATGTAGGAAAACTTCTACAAAGAAAACAATAGCAAAAGTTTGAAATATTTTGGCAAATTCAGAACAGCTTTTGCAGTATCAGAGGAGGTTAGGAAATATCATATACTGTTAAAATAACCCAAGAGCAGTACAGTAACAAACAGATGGTGTTTCTTTAACAAGTGTAGGCTGTAAAACAGTGATGAATTCAAACAAATCCATAAATGCAACACTGACCTGTGAAACAGCACTGAGACAGAGCAAATGAAAAAAATACTTATATCTACTTTGTAGGTCCACAGATGGCTTTAGATGCAATCCAGCGCTCTTGTAGTCACAGGCAACCAATGCAGGTACAGGGAAGCTCTGAATAAATGAGAAATGAGGATCTTAAAGGGATCTCCATCTGAAACCATCCTATAGTGGTCCTTAAAGTATCAATTCCCATCTGTGCGAAATGATAAAATTTGTTAATATAGCTGATATTAAAAAAAATCTTAGTTGCCATTATTAGTAACGCAAGAAATATGTGGCACTGCATTAGGTTACTGTAAGAGCAACAGTGAAGACTTCTAAAAAATGTCCACAGTAGGCATTGTTTGCAGAGTGCCATGTATTAGCCTCCAAGAAAACAGGAAACCTGACACAGAGGTGACAAAAAGCTGCATCAATCCTGCAGACAACCCAGAACCCCAGCGTCCCTGTGAATGTAAATATGTATGAACATATTTGACTGCTGTTGTTATGATGTTAATTACCATTCAGAGGTAGTACAAGACTGTCACTGACAGCTGAGTGACATCCATGACTGAATGAAGAACTAGAATCATGACTTAGTCATTGATTCTGCAGCCAATGGTGACATTATAACCCAGTCTTGATGTTATTTCTTTATGTATTATCTTATCTTATTCTGATATTTTTAATTATTGAATTTTGAATACACTGTAACTGCCTTCATGGCTTGGGCTATGGCTGAAAAGGGTCAATGGACCAATGTCCAAACCCAGCCCACAAAATTAATGAATCAGTCAATCAATCAATCAATCCATAAATAATTGCCTTGAGGGAATCAATAAAATTCAAGAGATAGTGTTTTTGAAAAGGAACTGTACCTGAGCATGGGGTTGGAATTTGAAACACAATTATGTACAATTCATGGAGATGAAAGAACTTTATTTAAAAAACATAATGTTGTAGTGTATCTTGCAGCTTATTGTAACATGTAGTGAGGTGGCTTTGATAATGATGGGAAAATTTAGAACTGGCATATAACAAATAAAAAAGTAGCTGCCAGAGGAGAAGGAATGGACTGAATAAATATTAGATTACAACAGCAGTCCTTTGTGTGGTGATAAAGTACAATTTAGGTGGCCCAAGATACCTTTATTAAGCAATCAGTTTCTATTTTTTTAAATAAACAAAAGGGCAGCATCAGCAGTTTAACATATCCCACTCTGCTGGCCATTAAGTATTGATATTGCTACTTCTGAGTTAGAAGGGGACGTTTACCAACATATCTGCAGCAAAAGTTATTTTATTCACTTTGTTACCTAACCCCCGACAGATTAAAAAACGAAAGGAGGCATATGAAAAGAAAAAGAAAATGAATCAGGCTAGTATACTGCCCTATCCAACACTGAAGGAATTCTGGCAATGTGACTAGCAGCAGTCCTCAGCCAGCCTCCAATCCTTCATTAGTGACCCTGTCTCTTCTGTATGTTTATAAATCCTAAGGTGGGCCATGTGAGCACCCAATGAATCAATGAATCAGGCTAGTATACTGCCCTATCGAACACTGAAAGAATTCTGGCAATGTGACTAGCAGCATTCCTCAGCCAGCCTCCAATCCTTCATTAATGACCCTGTCTCTTCTGTATGTTTATAAATCCTAAGGTGGGCCATGTGAGCACCCAATGAATCAATGAATCAGGCTAGTATACTGCCCTATCGAACACTGAAAGAATTCTGGCAATGTGACTAGCAGCATTCCTCAGCCAGCCTCCAATCCTTCATTAGTGACCCTGTCTCTTCTGTATGTTTATAAATTCTAAGGTGGGCCATGTGAGCACCCAAAGCAAACCCTTCAGAATGGCTAAGTGATGCATTCTACAAAAAGTTAAAAGCATTTACAAAATCACATTCACAGCAAAGTCAAATATTTTTATTTCTAATTAGTTATTCTTTAACAGTCTCTTGCATCACATCTAGAGTGTACATTTGTGGACTTCAGTTGGCAGATAACATATCTTTAATCTCCTTAGGCATTGTGAAAAGTGGTCAGAATATAAAACAAGTGTTAGTGCAAATAAACTCCTAGCCTCTGGTTATTATGAAAATCAATAATATCAATAGCTAAAGTAATTAAAGTTCATCATTTTCAGATATGATCTAGCCATACTGCACTTTCCAAAACTGAATAGGAGATGTAGAAAAGCATAGACCTTGTACCACCTTGGTAGCTCTCTTATAAAAGGCCCAAGTCTTATTAACATCTTTCAATGATAGTGTATATTGAACTACACACAGCATCAGGGACTTAGCATCTGTTTAAGCAATGAAATTAAACTTTCATCTTCTGTTCATTTACACAAGGAACCAGCTTAACAGATTTGTGTGTTTAGAGGCTCCTGTTCCTGACCTTTGAAATTTGCCTGTTAAGTTTTTGCAATCTCATTGCCCAGCAAAATGAGATTGTTGAACTTAATAATAATACTTTTAATTATAATGACAATATTGTAATCAATAACCATGCAGCCCATCTATAACAGTTATGCGTGTGCCGTGGAAGTTAAATCACAGTTAGAAGCCTTCTTGAATAATGACCTTTAGTTTTATAGCTAGCTTTATGGTATCATTTAATAAATAGTGAGTGCTTGCTGATCTTTAATTCAAATGACATCTGTGTCATTTTCACTTTTTCTGAACATTTTGACTCTGTGTATTTTTTGTATATATGGTCATTCAGCCAACACATTTTAGTGAATTAGATACAGAGCTCTTAACAATATTGTCTATGAAACCCATAACAAACCGTTTGTAATTTGACACATTTGTGGCTACCAGTAGGATGTAGAAAACCATACAGGAGGCAATGGCATAATTCTTAAATGTGTTTCCTGTTTTTTTTTACTGTAAAGTCTGTACTATATAGTGGTACAATACTTTCTACTAGATCTATTGATAAATTGTACCATTACTATATAACAGTAATAAAATTAATAAATAAAATGGACAGTGCAGTTGTCACTTCTGGATTTGGTAAAGATCTGTGTCCCAGCAATGACTGCATTTTTTCATTTAACAAATTTTTACTTATTTTATTTATTTATTTAACATTTATTTACCGGGAAAGTGAATGCCGCTGTGGTATGGCGGTAGCGTTGTTACCTCACAGCAGGAGGTTCTCCCATTAGATTCTCGGCGTGGCTTGGGAGTGCCTTCTCTGTGGAGTCTGCATGTCCTCCTCGTGGTTGGGTAGCATTCGAAAGACATGCGTGCGTAAATTGGCGTGCCTTCGTTGAAGGTTGGGCATCGAGCTGGCACCTCGGCGTTTCATAAAAATCTACTGCCAATCATTAGTGGACCGGAGTTCTGCTGTGGCAAACCCTTACCGGGAAAAAGCCAAAAGACAAACAACAACATTTATTTACAGGGAAAGTCTGACTTGGAATGAAGCCAACTTTCAGCAGAGGCCTAGGGAGAAATGCTCCAGATGCATGAATTTGCTCCACCTAAACACTAATATAACTGGCAACAGTTTTAAACTCACTTGCATAATTCATCATAGGAAATAAGTGTATGTAAGCATGACACAGTTTTAGGCCCCAAAAAATGTCTGCTTAGTTGGTTTTACCAGCCCTGCCACAGTCTGTCCCTGGCTAACTTGAGAAAGGAGTAAGGCTTGTGTGGCTCCAGTGACCTCACTTCTTAAAGCTGCAAAGCAGCATAGCATAGATTTGATTACAGTAGGGTAAACCAGAAGAAAAGAGAGAGAGACAGACAGACAGAGGCAAGGCAGGGACTGAAGAAGTGAGAGGTAAAGCAATTTACTCAAGCTGAAACTTGGAATGTTTGGACGACGTACCACTGTGGATATGGAAGAATGCACCAAATGATAAGAAACATCCTGGTTGTCAGGGAAATGAAATTAACCAGTTAATGATGATTTAAATAAAGAGCTGTACTGTTGCTGTTTTCTGGAAGAGACCATTACGTCAGCAGAATGGATTGTTTCCACAGTAAATATGTGGTACAGACAGTGCTAGGATGAAAATAATGAGGGGAAGCATTATCAGTGCTTCCTTTCAGATAAGCTATGTGGAGGCAACACTGTGGTAGAAGACACAGGAAAAAATGCAGTATGAACAACTGTAGATAGTGCCTAGTTATGGTGTCTGACTTGTGTTTATCAACTTTGTACAGACTGACAATGACAGGATGAGCCTGAATATTGTCATAGGAATTATAAGTTATTCTCCTAATGCAAATGACAATGATGAATGATGAATGCATATATCTGTAAATGCCACTAGTGTGCTTATCTAAAGAAAAAGAATAAATATCATATAGCAAGGTACTGGCGAGGTATAAAACTTAACAGAGATGAGTGCAGGCATAGTAATGCAGAATTCAGCTGTATGATGTAGCCACTGGGAACAGTAAACATGTAGAGGGGAAATCTAGAACTGTTTTGCTGCCAACTATCAACTCTGTCAAAATTAGACATGAGTCCATTCCATGGTAGAGACTCCTCTAGAACTATGAAGTAAGAGACCTCTGAGGTGGTACTATCATTCAGTCACCCATGGGGGTTGGTTTTGTCCTCACTGGCATCACAGCAATGAGGATATTTATGATGGCCATAATCCCATCTTCAAAATGGGGCAATGTGCAACCATGTCTTTTTGGGGCTCCCAACACCTTCCTCATATGAACACATGCTTCTGCATACCAGCTATGAAGTTACCCCTCATTGGTGGCTTGGTAAGCCTAATGTCCACCCCTGATCCCCCAAGCTGCATCTTTTTCCTTGTAATCCCCCATGTGAGGGGAATGGTGCATTCTGCGGCTGGCTGCAACCCCCCCTAAGATAGGCATGCCCATTTTTCCCTGCCAGTTCTGTCAAGTGCCAGTGCCACTAATTAAACCCACATCACCTGAGTTGTAATTATGGATTTATCCCTTTAGACCACTGGAACTGGCCAAGTGAAATATAGAAGCAGACCCATGCATGATAGTTAAACATGTAGCTGTCTGGATTCATGGTACTTGTATTAATTCTTCTTCTTTTGGCTTTTTCCCGGTTAGGGGTCGCCACAGCAGATCACCTTGTCTGCTCATGATTGGCAGTGGAGTTTTACGGTGTCGAGTTGCCAGACCGGCGCCCAACCTTCCACAGAAGGCACACACATGCACACACTCACACCTAGGTCCAATTTAGAGTATCCAATCCACCTGCACATGGTACTTGTATTAATATAAAAACAAAAACAGATATAGTATGATTAGGTAAAGGTGAACACAGAACTAATATCATAGGCAAAATAATAATCACAGGAAGGAAAACTCATATTAATATGATAAGTAGAAGACAGGTAAAGTCGTACAGGGGCTAGATGTAGCTCTCAGACATATCAGATTACAGGTCTTTTGTTAATTACTTCAGATGTATGTGTATTTGTTTTGGACCTAATGGATAACTGATGAAAGATAAATAGTAAAATTTAAACCAAGAATGGTATAATTTGGGTTACCAGTTTGAGGAATGTAAACATAAAGAAACAGAAACATGCGTAAATGAATACATATATATTATGTCTCAGAACAAGAAGAAATGGCTCAAAACTGGAGCCAGTAAACATGTGTGGCACTAGTGGCCTTACTTCTTAGAGCCGCAAAACAGTGCAGCATAGATTCCATTACAGTGGAGTAAACCAGCAGAAAACAAGAAAGAAAAGAGAGAGAGAGACAGAAACAAGGTAGAGACTGAAGAAGTGAGAGGTAAAGCAATTTACTCAAGCTGGATGCAGGGGATGTAAGGGTGAAGACATCTTATTAGGGTTGTTCTGTTACTTTCACTTAGGAAAGGTATCTGTTAAGAAGAGTGCTGGTAGCAACAGATGTGAGCCAGTGAAGAGTCTTGCTTCTGGAGATAGTGAGCAAAACCTGAATAAATGGGAGCGCTCCTAATGTCCCAAAGTGCAGACTGATGGCTCATAGTAACATGCTGCTCATTGCCTAAGTATGCATCAACAACATCAACTAGCCTTGCTGAGGCAGGGCTTGCTGGCCATCTTCTGACTGAATATACACTAACTGAAACTGTCAGTCACCAAATGCATTTCAGTAACTTTCACATTTAGACCAGGAGCTGATAATATATGACCCAGGGGATGTAAGAGTGAAGACATCTTATTAGGGCTGGTTTGTTACTTTCACTTAGGTAGTTGCAAGCCAATTAGATGGATTTGCCAACTTGCATTTTGCTGGTTTCAGGGACTTGCATCAGTGGTGGGATTTCTGCTGTGGTGCTGTACATATCTGGGCACTGCTGGTCAGATTTTTTTAATGTTAGGCTATTGCAAGGTCATAATGCCTTATATGACCCAAAATATTTGCCTGAGAGTAACTACAACAAAAGTGCCAGGGGAATTTCCCACCTGTAATCTTGCTTTTATGGCAGCTACAGATACAGATACAGATATGTTTAGTGAATCAGGTTACATTTCTTACCATGCATTAAATGAGTGGTTACCCTAGTGTAATTAATGCTGCAGTTGTACACTAATCATATGACTCGACGTGCTACTTACTTGTTCTCCTGTGGTATTCAGCTGCTCTTTTTTGAGTGCTCAACAGGGTTTTCAACCCAAAACTGAAGCTGGGTTAACCATCAGATTTTGTGTGTTCTTCCAGCCAGTCTGAAAGCAAACATTAACAAGCACAGGCAAAATGCTGAACATATGCTACGATGACAGGTAATTTCTTTTTTGCATAAAATCTTTTTATTTACTTTTTTTTTTTTTTGTGAAAACAGATACAGTAAAACATAACAATATTAAAAGACAGGTAGTAATATGACCAGAGAATCCATTGCTGAATAATAAAACATAAATGCAAAACAGTAAGAACTATTTACACATGCCAAAATTTCATTATTGATTATATATACCAACATCAAGCTAGAATATGTTCAAAAAGGGATTTCCAAAATTCTGTAAAGTGAGTGTGGGATTTCTCAGTGTAGGTTAAATATTTGTGAGCTAGTAGGTGTTTGGTAGCTAATTGTCTGAAAACCACCCATGTGAGTGATGCGCTAGCCTTCCAATGTAATGTAATGTAGTATTTAATTCAAGAAACTAGTGTTATTAATATTTGTGTTTGTAGTTTAGTCAGGCCTGTGGGGATATCTAGGAGAGATAGTTTTCAATATAAGGTGGACTTTTCATAGCCCATTTTTTCTAGTTGGACTCTGAGTACCATAGCTTGTAGGTGCACTTGCAGCTCCAGAAGATTTGGAGTAGATCAGCCTTGTGATGATCACAATAAGAACAGAATGGAGAGATGGTTGGGTATGTTTTATTTATAATGACTGGAGTGAAATAGGCGTTATGAAGTATCATGATCTGTGTATATATAAGTTTGTTAAGGGGAATACGTTTGGAGGTAAGCTGGATTGCTTGAGCTGTTTGTGATTGAAGGATCAATTTCCTTCCAGTAACTAGAATAAATAACTTCTTTTTTGCATTTGATTGCTAGAATAAGTTTGTAGGAGTTAGATAGCATTTTTTTTGTTTGAGGATAGGAGGTTCTATATGGTTTTACAGGTTTGAATGTCAGTTGCATTGATATCAGGATTGTCTATGATGTATTGGCTAAAGTCTCACAGTTGCCTTAAAATGATTTTATAGCTATTAGGGAGCTTTAATTGTGTTCTCATTTCAGTGATAGTACTGGTCTTGAAGGGAAATATATCAGAGATGGTTAGTTTCTTGAGGAGGGGATAATTGTTTAGGTTAATCATGTTGTTATTCATTTTGAGATTGAGGTTAAGGTGGATAGGTTGTAGGGAAGTGAATGCATAATATAGGTTTAATAATTTGAACATCCTTTGTACGATAGTAATTTTGCGTTTAATGATTGGGTATATTTTAAGATTTTTCAAATTTTCATTGTAAAGGAAAGGGAGGGCTCTGGGGTTTATAAATAGTGTTTTGATATAGTTGTGTAATAGTTTGACCCAGGTTGGAGTCCATTATTGTGGTGACGGGGTGTGGTCGGGTATTGTTATTAATCTATTACAGTTTATTATATCATAGTAGAGTTTAAAATCCGGCAGCCCTAACCCTCCATAGTCTTTACGGTAGGTCAATTTATTATAACTGATTATGACTGATTTGGGGCCCAAATAAATTTGGAAATTGTGGAGTGAATGGTTTTGAAGAATTTTAGGTTGATAATGGTATTGGAGGCATTAAATATATATATAAATCTGGTTAGAAGATTCATTTTGATTGTGGCTATTTTAGCCAGGAATGGAAGTTGAAGTTTTGTCCAATAATATGCAACTTCTAATCAATGTGTGATGAAATGTCATCAGTTTAACAGTATGGCAGAGAAACACTTACTGCAGTTATGGTAGGAGAAAAACATCTCTGAGAAGTGAAACATGAGGCGTGTGTGTTGAGTGGAGGGAGGCAGAGGTGAACAGAAAAATTATTCCACTTGACTAAAAAGGAAAAACAGTAACAGAAAAAGGTTGACTTAGAAAGGTACTGCAAGGATCAGTAGTTTCAGAGTCACAAACAAAATGGGGGATGGAAATGTTGGAATTAGGCTGGATTGGAGGGAGTTTTGGGGGGGAAGTGTATTGGATTTTGCATATTCTTCATGCATCTATGTGGTTTTCCTTAAAGCATTCTGATTTTCTCCTCCATGCCAAAACATACTGCTTAGTCACTACTCTAAATTATCTCGGGAAATAGTCTTTGCTATTGTCCTTGTGGCCTGTGCTATGGATAGAAATGTTCTGCAAACGTTAATACACTTACCCAGTTTTGCAAATAATTAAACAAATAAAAATAAACTTTCAGAAATAGTTATAAGAGGAGTGGTGTGCAGCCAATGACATTTTTTAAGATGAGGATTGATTACATTTATTTTTATTATTATTATTATTATTATTACTATTATTCCTGCTGAGCATTCTGGGGAAGTTCAACAGTTCTATGTGGTAACAAGATATGAGAATTAACTGGGCAGGGGACTCCCAATTTCTGAGTAGGTGCAGTAGATGAATGGAAGCTCACAAAGCAAGAAAGGGGTACTGTGAGATGAAAATATATAATGGAGTTTAGAAACTTTTCATAGATTCACAGATTATTACTAGGCTAACCACCCGGGAGGCCTTTCTAAGCCTAGCCCAGTCTTCCTGAAAGAATAATGAAGTCCTGTATCCAAACTGGACACTGACGGCCAGTCATTTATAAGCTACTACTGTTCATAACAGACATGGGTGCCAGGCCTGTTGTAAATTTCCTGTTCCCCATCCACTACTCTAGGCTGTGCTTAAACTGGATAATAGATGAACTCAGCTTCACGTGGATAGGAAATCAGTTCCATAGGAGGGGCAGTCTCTGGGACACATATCTATCTCTCCAGCATGTTCTGTTTAAGTCACAAACAAAATTCAGATCCCTAGACCTTATATTTCTGATACTCTTTGAGTTACAAATATATAGGAGATTCATAAATATGGAGTTTGCAGATGCCTTGTAAGCCAGGCATAGATTACCCCTCAACAATCTATAGGAGACTGAATAAAGGGAAAGAGCTTTAAGGTACTCTGCATAAGGCAAGTTTGTTCCACTTTGTATTCTTTTTGTGAGGAACCTGTAAGGTTGTTCTAGTTGCTGCATATACCTGGTCAGGTATATACCAAAGGGAGCATTGTACTGTATGATTGGTCTAATAAGGACAGAGTACAGTGGGATAATGACCTCCTTGCACCTAGATGCCATGCCCTTACTTATAAGTTGTGCAACATAAAAGGATTTACTCACCAATGTAGCCACATGGTGATTGAAGTTTAGGCTACTGTCTTTGTGCGCACACAGATCCCTGACCACTGGGTCGACTCTTAGGGACATATTGTCCACATGATAATTAGCTGGAATGATTGACTTTTCAAAGGGTACAGATATGCATTTCTTAGCACTGAGTTTAAGACCATAGTTTTGGCACCATTTGTTAGTCAGAGATAGACCTTCTAGAAGAATGCAAGTGTCTGCATGGGAGTCAGTGATAATCCCAGCTTGCAATCATCTTCAAACTTAGTCAGCCATAAACCCTCAGCATTTGCTTCCATTTCAGAGAAATAGATGTCAAAAAGAAGCATATTTTTTTTGCTCCCCAGTCTCCCCACAATCATAGGTTCCATCTCCACTGACTCATTTGTCCTGCATTTCGTAGGATCTGAGGACATCGGGCATAGAAGATGATACTTAGGGACTGTGATGAATCAGAAAATGCAAGCTATTAAATGAATATATTGCTTATTCTGTACAAGTCAACAAAGTAGCTAGAACTGTGAGTGGGAGTGGGGGGCTCTTTGCTGATGAAAGTACCTTATGCTGATATCATCTGGTCATTTTTAAACAGTCTTTAATATGGTTTTGCAGGACTATTGTGTGTTGTGTGTGCGTGTGTGTGTGTGTGTGTGTGTGTGTGTGTGTGTGTGTGTGTGTGTGTGTGTGTGTGTGTGTGAATTAAGTTGGACTATTTTGGTTACTGTGTTGTGTGAAACAAATTTGAAAGGTGACTTTGGTTATTATTATTATTATTATTAATTTTTGACACAGACATCTGAGAAGGATACACTCAGTCTGGGTATAATTGCTCGGTTTGGGGCTGTCTGTAGATAAAAACAACTAACCCTGCTGAGCTGATAAGGTTAAAAAGTCATTAGTCTGACTTTACAAGATTAGTATGCATTCATGTAAAGTAAATTAAAATACTTTATGTGGCCATTTTATTACAATCAGCCATGTGTTGATAAAGTGGCTGTAATTGTTGAGAACAGATATTGGTGGATTATAATAACAGCAGTCTGAAAGGCCTTTTATGGTTGAAATGATCTGAAATGGGTACTTTTGTCATTATTGGTTCATACATTTTGTTTCACTGCTTATTAGAAAAATGTTCAAAACTAAACATTTAAAATGCACTCTAACAAATGTTGCTGTATTAAACAAGAAATATCATTTAAAACAATTAGGAAGGCGAATCAAAGAACACATATTTATGCACGGTGCTAAAAATGCTTGCAGAGGACTGCGGTTTAAAAACAGTCCAGGGCCCAAGGTGCACTTAATCTGCCACTGGCCTGATGCATTTTCAATAAATGTAAGTTTCATGGGAAGAGACATTTACAGTGTTGCTCATGCCTAGTCAGAGTTTAAGATAACTTTACTGTTGCTCATGCTAAGTCTGTTTTCAAGAGGTTCACTGTTTCTCATGACAAGTCTGTTTTCAGTGTGTGACTGTTTTGTTTAGCAAATGGCTATCAGTGTTTGTGCTACAAAATTTGAAATAAAAATGTTAAACTAAATTCACATCTTTGTAATCATTACAAAAGTAAAGGAAAAAAGTATGCACACTGATAGTTTTGAACGGTGCTTGTGGTAATTGGGTGGAGAGAGTCAAGTAATGGCACACATGAATGGTGTGGGACCTCTGGTCCATTACCTTGTCTTAGGTCCCATTTGAACATGATTCAGTTCTGTCTCTTGCATCTTGTGTCTCAGGTGGCTTCTCTCTTTGCCCTTCCCTAGCTACTCCTTTGTAATGTACACACAAAGCATACACATATACAAAACTGCAGAACCCTTAAATTCAAGCCTGCAATTAATTGAAAAAAAGTACACAGAAACAAATATTTCAGGATTCTTCAGAAAAAGCATAATGCAGTCTTCCAGCAGTAAGCAGCATGGTGAAACTAGTATGATGCAGCATGACGGGGATTAGGCAGGCATGAATGATGTCATAGCATCAGTCATGCCAGGGGTAGTGTTGCATAGTGAAACTTCACAACTGCAATAACAGTAGCTGTATTCATTTTATCATATAAATGGGAAAGGAATGGGGAGACAGGAGTCAAAAATGGGAAAGAGCAAGTGTATGAGTATACAGAAGGACAAAAGGAAGGGAGAAGTGGTGTGGGTTTAGGAACAGCATACTTTTTGGGGGTACAGGCACCCATTTTATTCCAAATAACAGTAGAAATGAAGGCAGTAATAACAAGAAGGTGTGAGTAGAAAGGAAGGTGTAGGGAAGAAAGCAGGGAAGACAAGCAAACATAACATTCAGGCAAAGTCTGAAAGAAGAGGTAGTGACACATAGGAAGGGTAACATTGGAGAGGTGCAGAGTGACAGAGGTGGACATGTGTTGTTGATGAGGGTGATTGAACTAAAAATAGGGAATGCTGTGGGAAATGGAGGGTGTAGAAGGCCTGTCAGACTGGCCAGTGGGAAGCACACCCAAAAGTGAGTGACCTCCATAGCTAACATAGTGGGCCATCTTGTCTTTTGATAGTCTGATGATAAAGGCTGGCAGGCTGAACAACTCTACAAGCAGCACAAAGAGATGCTCCAAGATGCAAATGCAGGAATCCAGCCACTGGTCCACCTCTGCCCTCACCAGTCATTGCACTTCCTGCTGGATGACTCAGAACGACCCTTCTGTACCACTCTCAGATGAAGAGCCTTTAGCTCACCCCTTTAGATGTGGCAATGGAGGCCACCAGTGAGCGATCCAGGTCTCCTTCCACAGGGTAACCTTTGCCACACTGCAGAATGGTAGGCATTGGGACTACTGGAGTCCCAGTGGTAAGCACAGTGGCTGATGCAAAACATTGTTGCTTTTTTCATCCCTGCCATGCCCGCACCATGACTGATCCTACAGAAAAAAAAGTGTATAAATGCAGAAAAACAAAACAAAACAACAATGCAATAAAGGATGCAAATGTAACAGATTGTTTATATATGTTACATTTTATTAAAATATTCCAATACTGCCAGCAATAAGCTACTCTTACCCTGCCATATGCAGAGACTACTCTATCTCATCTAGCATGTAATCTGATTTTCTTCACACTCTTGAGGTGCTGAAAAACATAAATCAAACAGTAATGAGCACAACAGATCCCTGACAGCAGAAGAGAATTACAACTATAGTTTGTAGTTCTACCTATTGCATTGTTCCAGTACATGAAAAGAATGCTTATGATACAATGATGGCTCACTCTCACTACTGTCTTTTTCCCCACTGGTAGAAATGGTCTGGATTGCAGCTCCCTAGGCCACTATATTTGTGTCTGAACTGCTTGCCAGTTAGTTTTATATATCTGCTTTATAAATGACCCTCATAATCCCCAAGCAGGCACTCCCAATGATCCTTGTGCAGCAGATGCAGAAAAATGTTACAATCCCTGCTGTGCCAGACAGAAGCCCTGCTGAGGCAATGTCCATTCTCTAGGCCTAATTCAGGACAAAAATGATATCTGGATTTGTATGGTCATACCTAGTGGACACCAGCTGATGTGCATTGGTGGGCATTGGAGTAGTTCAATGCCCATCAACAGTAGTATGATGCAAATGGCCAGTATCACAATGCATAGTGACAGTAATGCAGCCAGACTTCATACATGCATGTAAACCCTAAACACCCTCCCAACCTGGGAACAAGTAGAAATGGGCAAGGGGTGATAACACATTATATGACTGGTGCATTTCAGAGATAACTACATTAAGTTGCCTCATTGCCATACTATAAGCCCTGTTTTAGCATGAGAAAGACCACTGTTGCCATTTTGCTGAAGACCGCATTATGGTGAGCAATGCAGAAAATCTGAATCTACCGGATCTCAGAGTGTACTGCCATATAGGTAAACTGATAGCAGACAGAATAACTGGTAATGGACCTCAGGACTGCAGTAAGCACACAAGGTTGTAAGGAAGCAACGGGCACTGTCATTTTCATAAAGCAGGGGAGAATGTGGGTACTGTACAGGGCAGAGTAGGAGTTGACAGGCTGGGAGTGTTCTGTCTGACAGTGCACATGGAATATGGCAGTATAGTGTGTAATCAGGCTGTGGGATGGTCTAGGGGGATTAAAAATAAGAGGCAAAGGGGGCAGATAAGGCAGTTTGCAGTCCTGTTCGGGGGGGACCTGAGAGGTCATAGGAAACACAGTCAGGCTCAGTCACTGTCCTGCTGTATAAGTGATTCAGCATTGTGCCATATGTGCATGAGCAGCATGACATGTTACTAGGCATAGTGAGCCTCCTGTACACCATGCACAGATTGTGCTGCCTGCATATATCCAATGGACTGAAAGCATAGCCTACATGTCAACGATCACAACAGCATGGCACAATGTTAAACCAATCCCACTATGTTAACACGCAGGGCTATGACCACCATAAGGGTACTGAGGACAGTACAAAGGCAGTTTTTGGCTAGCATGGATAGTTGTGTATAGACATTCATACGGATACAGGTGTACATCTTGCCACAAGATAGGAGGAGTGTGAGTGGTAGCTAGAATTTACCAGTTACGTGATGGAGGTACTACTACAGGACCTATTCACACATGGCATGTACAACCTTGAGAAGGATAGAGCTGACAGCGTCTTCATGACCAGCTGTGGTAGGGACTTGATGAAGGGCCTCAATGCAGTGGGCAGCCATCATAGGACAATGGTACAAGTGTTTTGCAGGATCACCAGTATATTACTGCATACCAGGAGCAAGACAAAGGAAATCACCAATGACAGGCTGACCACAAGGGACAGACCACCAGCACAGAAGAATATGACAGAAATGGAGCAATTGCTGATATCCATTAGTGAGGAAAATGAGAGAATCCTCCTACTTAGTTGTGGCTTAGATATGGGAGCTGAGCTGGTGAAAGCTCATAGGAGGTTCATAGTTAAGCACTATGTTAGCTGCCCTTGTGGGACATTCTGAGCCTATCTAATTACCCTTTCAAAGGAATCAAACTCTGTACCTTTCATTTGTGAGGTAAACACCTTAACCTTTATAACACCCTCTGCCGCTTAAAGTGTCATCCAAAAGGCAACACATTCAGAAGTGCTGTACCCTCCCTTCTGCTGCACTGTAGTGCAGTGTCACTAGGTAGATGGATTTCAGGGTCAGCACGTCATCTATCTGATGTGGGAATAGAAACCACAACCTTCTGCACCAAAGCTGAGTGTGCTACCTGATGCACCACTGATACTTGTTACTAGGCTAATGACCCTAGAGCCTTTTTAAGCCTAGTCATTCATGCCCCAATTTTCCCAGTTATCAATGCCCAAGGACTAGAGTAGCTTTGGTATATGCCTGTGCTCTGTGACATCTACAAGCTGCCCCTGTTGTTAAGGGATACAGGCTGCAAGACGGGATGAATTTGCAGTTTCCCTTTCATTGCTCCAAGTTGCATTCAAATAAGCTTCGGGAAGAGCTTTGCTTCACATGAATGGTGAGTCTGTTCTAGAGAAGGGATAATCTCTGAGACACACACCTGTCCCTCCAACATACTGTGTTTATGTCACAAATGAGGTTCAAATCCTTAGATCAGGTAATTCTAGTGCTACTTGTTTTGAGAATGTGTAACTGGTCCGTCAGGGATGGATTAGTGAATGCCTTGCAGGTTAGGCATAGATCACCCCTCAGTATTCTGTAGGAGACTGAATAGAGAAACAGGGCTTTGAGGCAGTCTGCATAGGGCATATTACTAATACCCTTTATTCTTTTAGTGAGGAATCTTTCTAAGTGCTCCAACTGTTGCAAATGCCTGGTCAGGTACATGCCAAAGGCTGCATTATAATTGATTATTGGTCTAATTAGGACTGAGTATAGTGGGACTATGATCTACTTAGATCTGAATGCCATGCCCTTATTTAAAATTTGTGCCATGTAGAAAGATTTTTTTTACAACCATGGACACATGGCAATCAAAGACCAGGTTACTGTCAACCTGAGTTCGCAAGTCCCTTACTGTTGGGTATACTTTTAGGGGAGTGTTAGCAGTGTTGTAATTTGTAGGGGTGGTCATTTTCCCAAAGGTATAATTATGTATTTTTTTTGCATTGAGCTTTAGGCCATGTCTCTGGCACCAGTTATATATCTGTGTCAGACCCTCCTGAAGGATATCTACATCTTTGGCTGATTCAGTGATTTCACCCAGCTTTCCAGCTGACAGCAGATTTGATCAGCCAAAGGCCCTCTACATGTGCCTTGACTTCAGAGAAGTATGTTCCAAACAGGAGAAGTACCAGTACCAAGCCCTGTGGGACATGACTATTAACAGGCCTCTAGGATGAGGTAGATTCTCCCATCCTAACTTTATGTGTCCTATCTGTGAGCCATTTGACTATCCATTGGGTGACATATGGATTTCTTTCTAAATGTGTGAGTTTGTCTATAATACCCAAGTAAAGTATTGTGCCAAATGCCTTTGCCAGGTTTAGGTACACAGTATGCACCATTTTGCTCATGTCTATGGCATTGCTGACATTCTTGAAGAAATCTACAAGATTTAGTAGGCATGACCTGAATTTGATGAAACTGAACAGAGGGGTCCAGTGTCTGGAGATTTCATTTGTCTTTGTTTATTAGGTCCAAATATTTCTTTCCATGGTCTTGTATTTAAAACATGTAAAACTTATGAGTCTGTAGATTCCTGGGTCTGTTGATGGTCCCCTTTAATGTAAAGTAATGACCACTGCAGCCCTCCATTCTAGAGACAAAGCCTGTCTGGAGGCTGTGGCTGAACAGAGATTCTAGTGAGCCTGACAGGTTATGTTTAAAGCTATTTAGGAGGTATCCTGGGATAGTATCAGTAACTATCCATGCAATGCTTTTAGTACTGGAGAGTGCAGTGAAGACCTATTCTTAAGTGATAGTTGGGGGAGAAATGGTAGATGGTATTTCCTGAGGGGGATAACTGGTGGTGATGGGTGGTGAAACTAGAGCTAAATTTATTGGCCAGCTAACTTGCTATATCTTCTGGTTCAATATAGGGAATTCCATTTGCTATTAGTTCATCACAGTGTTGGATGTTCCACTTAAGGTTGTGTACATTACTGGAAAATGTATTATGGTTATCGTTAGCCTGGGAGGCTATTTTTTGCCTTGAAATTGGCTTTGATGGACTTGACACTGTTGGAAACTCCTGGGTTCTGGCTGGTGTGACTCTCAAACAATCTGGAAATATATCACTGATTGATAAGTATATTTCTTGGCATTTTAACCTTTCAGAGTTCTGCATTGTCTTATTTTTTCCTGAATTAATTGTTTTATATACTTTCTGGTGTTGTTTTCTGTTTCTCATCTGTCCTGAAACTGCTTACCCCCTACTTCGGAGGTGGAGTTTATGAAACTGGTCTAACAGCTTTTGTGTTATCTGATTGCTTCAAAGCTTGCTGATTTAAAAATAGTGTCTGTCTGTAAATTCTTGCATACAGTGTTGGAAACTCCTGAGTTCTGGCTGGTGTGATTCTCAAACAATCTGGAAATATATAGCTGATTGAAGTATATTTCTTGGCATTTTAACCTTTCAGAGATCTGCATTGTCTTAATTTTGCCAGACTGAATTGTTTTATATATTTTCTGGCAATATTTTCTGTTTCTCATCTGTCCTGAAACTGCTTACCCCCTATTTCTGAGGTGGAGTTTATAAAACTGGTCTAACAGCTTTTGTGTTATCTGATTGCTTCAAGGCTTGCTGATTTAAAATATATTCTGTTTGTAAATTATTGCATATACTGTTGGAAACTCCTTGGTTCTGGCTGGTGTGGTTCTCAAACAATCTGGAATATATCACTGATTGATAAGTATATTTCTTGGCATTTTAAACTTTCAGAGTTCTGCATTGTCTTAAATTTGCCTGACTGAATTGTTTTATATATTTTCTGGCATTGTTTTCTGTTTCTCATCTGTCCTGAAACTGCTTACCCCCTATTTCTGAGGTGAAGTTTCTAAAACTGGTCTAACAGCGTTTGTGTTATATGATTGCTTCAAAGCTTGCTGATTTAAAAAAGTTTCTGTTTGTAAATTCTTGCATACACTGTTGGAAACTCCTGAGTTCTGGCTGGTGTGATTCTCAAACAATCTGGAAATATATAGCTGATTGATAAGTATATTTCTTGGCATTTTAACCTTTCAAAGTTCTGCATTGTCTTAATTTTGCCTGACTGAATTTTTTTATATATTTTCTGGCATTGTTTTCTGTTTCTCATCTGTCCTGAAACTGCTTACCCCCTATTTCTGAGGTGGAATTTATAAAACTGGTCTAACAGCTTTTGTGTTATCTGATTGCTTCAAAGCTTGCTGATTTAAAAATAGTTTCTGTTTGTAAATTCTTGCACACACTGTTGGAAACTCCTGAGTTCTGGCTGGTGTGATTCTCAAACAATCTGGAAATACATAGCTGATTGATAAGGATATTTCTTGGCATGTTAACATTTCAGAGTTCTGCATTGTCTTAATTTTGCCTGACTGAATTGTTTTATATATTTTCTGGCATTGTTTTCTGTTTCTCTGTCCTGAAACTGCTTACCCCCTGTTTCTGAGGTGGAGTTTATAAAACTGGTCTAACAGGTTTTGTGTTATCTTATTGCTTCAAGGCTTGCTGATTTAAAGATAGTTTCTGTTTGTAAATTCTTGCATACACTGTTGGAAACTCATGGGTTCTGGCTGGTGTGATTTTCAAACAATCTGGAAATATATCACTGACTGATAAGTATATTTTGTTGGCATTTTAACCTTTCAGAGTTCTGCATTGTCTTAAGTTTGCCTGACTGAATTGTTTTATATATTTTCTGGCATTGTTTTCTGTTTCTCATCTGCCTTGAAACTGCTTACCCCCTATTTCTGAGGTGGAGTTTATCGCTGATTGATAAGTATATTTCTTGGCATTTTAACCTTTCAGAGTTCTGCATTGTATTAATTTTGCCTGACTGAATTGTTTTATATATTTTCTGGCATTGTTTTCTGTTCCTTATCTGTCCTGAAACTGGTTCCTATCCCCCCACTCTATTTTTGTGGTGTTGTTATAGTTGGTGGCTTTGCAGTTGCCTGCCCCTACTGTAAATTTGATCTGGGACACCCCTCCCAGTCTGGTGTTCACTTTACTTAATACAGAGAGAACATCTGAGAAGGCCAGACCACTTAGGTTCTTAACCTCTGCTCCTCCTTCCTCTCTCCTTGCACGTTACTAAAAAAAATTGCACTTTATTTTTTGCTTTTGCCTCTTCTTAAAAGTACTCAGTTGTATTTATTCTGCTGCATTTCTTACTGCTTGGTAGTAGCCTGATTAAATTGCAACTGTTATTTTAAGCCTTTTGGTTTAAGCACTTTGGCTTCAGATCAGTTGTTTTACATTGATAAGGTTTATGGTCTGCACTGTTGTGGCAGAGCAGCTAGCTTACATCCTTCTAAATTGGGAATTGCTGATTGAAGGCTCAGTATCTGTTATTCTAAAAATGTATTAGTTTTGGTTTAAGCACTTGGGCTTCAGGAAGTTATTTTACATTAAGTAGGTTTGTGGTCTGCACTGTTGTGGGAGGAGAGATTAGATTATGCCCTTCTGAGCTGGGAATTTCTGGTTAAAGGATTATTGTGCCTGCTTATTTGAACTGTTTCTTTCTGAAACTGGTGCACCTTGTTTGCTGCAGCATAGACTAGATTCAGGCAAGCTGAATCTAGCTTTGTTTGTATAACTTGAGCACTAATCCGAGACATCATTTTTAGAAAAGGTTCCCCTCCACCCTAGTGGCAGGAGTGTGCAGTTAGAACATGTCTGATTGAAGACTGCTGGAACAGGGCTCAGGTTTGAGCTTTTTTACTGGTTAATTTGGTAATTTGTTTAAATCAATTTTCTCATTGTTTTCTATTGTTATATAAAAAAATTGCACTTTATTCGTCTGTTTTTACTGTATTTGTGTTTCTTCCTACTTTGCTGCATTTATTCAGCTGCATTTATTACTACTTGTTAGTAGCCTGATTAAATGTTAACGGTTATTCTAAGCCTTTGGTTGAAGCACTTGGGCTTCAGACCAGTTGTTTTACATTAAGAAGGTTTGTGGTTTGCACTGTTGTGGCAGGACAGGTAGCTTACATCCTTCTAAGTTGGGAGTTGCTGATTGAAGGCTTAGTGTCTGTTATTTTAAGAGAATATTAGTTCTGGTTTAATCACTTGGGCTTTGGGACAGTTATTTTACATTAAGAAGGTGTGGTCTCCACTCTTGTGGGAGGGTAGATTCTGCCCTTCCGAGCTGGGGGTTTCTGGTTAAAAGTTTATTGTACCTGCTTATTTGATCTGTTTCTTTCTGAAATTGGTACGCCTTGTTTGCTATAGCATAGTCTAAATTCAGACCGGCTGAATCTAGCTTTGTTTGTATAACTTGAGCACTAATCCAGACCATCCTTTTTTGGAGAAGGTTCCCCTGCACCCTAGTGGCAGGTGTGTGCAGTTAGAACTTGTCTGATCGAAGACTGCTGGAATGGGGCTCAGTTTTTAGCTTTTTATTGGTTAATTTGTTTAAATCAGTATGCTCATTTGCTACTGCTATATAAAAAAATACACTTTATGCTTCTTAGCTAGGGTTAAACTCTTCCTGGCGCCATAAAGTCTGCTCTTCAAATTTTCCCTTAGAACTAGCCAGTCTTTTTGTTTTAGCACTCAAATCTGTTTCTTTGAGCTCAGCACTTGCTCAGAACTCATTGTAAGCACTAAATAAGCTACAAATTACTACAGCACTCAACTTTCTTCACTTATCTAGAGGAAAACAGTTTTTAGTACTTAATAAATAAGCACCTATCTAGGCATGTCTAAGGGTTAGTTCCTGGTGTTTTCTCCTGTCTACCTGATGAATATGGGCATCTTGGGGCAATACAGTAATTTCTTCATGTACACAGACAACCCTCTCCTCCTACCACCCAACACTACAACCTGTGAGAGATGCACTTATATAGCCAAACTGGAAGCAAAGCTCTCTTCACCCAAGACTGGACTAGACATTCAAGAGGAGAAGGTAAACACTTACAACACACACATAGCAACACAAAACACACACCTACATTTGCGGAGGATCTCAATAAAAATCTGCTCAAGCAACAGAGACCTCCAAAGCAGTAATGCATGCAACCTCCACCCCCAACAGAACCCAAATGACACATAGCCCACAAACTCATTGTGCCACTCAACCACAGCCCATAAGGCATAACAACATACCCAACACTCTAGTCATAGGTGACTGTATAGTCAGGCACACTGATGTTCCACTCACCAGGCTAAACAAGGAGAAAGTTACTGTCAGCTGCCTGTCGGGTGCCAGGATCTGCCACATAACGCATGCACTCATCTCACTTCACAACAAGTATAAATATGACTCTGTCATTGTCCATGTTGGTGTGAATGACCTGAGACATATCTCCCTGAACTTCATGAAAAGAGACATGGAGGAGCTCTCTGATCTTGTAGCCCAGGCAGGTATGACCCTAGCCCTGAGTAGCATCCTGCCATCACCCAGAATGATACCACAGTACAAGGACAAAATGATTGACTTCAACAATTGGCTAAGCTTCTGGTGTCATTCTAAGGGGATCCAGTATCTGTCTGCCTGAGAAGACATGATCGAGACACCATGATGCTTTGCCAGAGATGGTCTAAACCTGTCACCCTTGGGATTCTGGATACTGGCTAAGGCTCTTGCCAACCCTATAGTGCCTTTTTTTAGGCAAGGTTCAAATGACAAATTCTTCACCGTAACAGGTACAAGCAAACAAAATCTGAGGGTAATGCTACTCAATGCTAGAAGTCTAAATCTCAAAATGCATTCACTCAAGGCACTCCTTAAAATGGAGAACACTGACATCTGTGCAGTGACAGAGACCTGGTTCAAAGCTCCAGAGAGCACCCCTGCATTCCCAGGCTATAATTCGTACCACACCTTTCGGCCACCTAACCTGGACCAAAACACTAAAGGTAGAGGCGTGTCCATATTCATTAAGGATATCCACACCTGCAGGCTAGTTGCTCAGCATAATGCATCTGAGATTATCCAAGTGCAACTAACTCTGGGCAAGACCGCAATCCAAATTGTAACTTGATACAGGTCCCCCACCATGCCCCAGGATTCCCACTCCTCATTTCTTGATACACTGTAAAATATTAGGGTACAACCCAACACCCTAATAATGGGTGATTTCAGCTACCCCACCATTAACTGGGAAAACTACTCATGTACCAACTCTTTTGCTCAAAGTTTTCTGGAATTCATAAATTCCAACGCCTTGGATCAACTTATCCAGATCCCCACCAGAGGCAGCAATATCCTAAACCTGGTCATTACCAACATGGGCGACCCGGTGTTCCACACCAGAGGCCAATTCCTCATTGGTCAGATCCGACCAAAAGCTAATCAGCCTAGACATCCACATACCACCCCCCAATAGGGAAACCACCGTAAAAAATTTCTCCAAAGCCAACTTCACGCTTCTTAGGACAGAAGTGGCAAACTTCACAACACCCATGCAGACGGACAACAGAGGTACGACTGCTGAATCCTACACAAATGTACTTTATAAGCACTTACACAAATGCATGGATCGTGCTATCCCTAACAGAACCAAGATGCTATCCTCCAAAAAAAGGAAGCCAATCTGGTGGTCCCCTGCCATAAACAAACTCTACAACAGAAGAAAGAAACTGTTGCAAAAAAGAGTAAAATCCCATTACTGGCAGAACTCCCTGTTCAGCCTCAGTAAGAAGCTGAGATCCCTCACAAAAGCCTCCAAAGTTAGTTATGAAAACAACATCCCCACTGATTCTAAAGACAATCACAAAGCATTCTATAGCTATGCCAAGAATCTCAATGGCAACACTCAGATCTGCTGTGACTTACAGCACAATGGCACTAAATATATGGAACCCACTGATATTGCCAACATCCTGGCAGATAGGTTCAGTGCTAACTTTACCCCCCTCCACCCCCCACCCCACCCCCTAAAGGGCCCATCTGTATACTGGAAGAATGCAAAGTTTCTGTAATCATGGCTGCACAGGTAAAAACCACACTCTCCAAAGCCAAGAACACAGCATCCTTGGGACCTGACAACATCCCAGGCTGTGTTCTACAGGAACTACAGAATGAACTGGCACCCCACCTAAGCACCATGTTCAGTCATAGCCTCACCTCAGGCTTTGTGCCCACTAAATGGTGCACAGCAACGGTTATCCCACTCCACATAGGGGGAGCTGCCACAGATCCCTGGAACTACCGCCCCATTAGCCTAATGAGCCTAGTCTGCAAGGCCATGGAACTTATCATCATGGAACGTATAAACAAAGATATTGGTAATCTCCAAACTCTGGACCCCACCCAATTCGGGTTTGTAAAAGGCAGATTATGTCTCCTAAACCTGATTGACTTCTTTGAAGCAGTCACCTAAGCCGTAGATGAGGGTAAGGTGATTCACACAGCCTATCTAGATCTCACCAAGGCTTTTGACACAAACCCCCACTCTGGAATTATAGATAAACTCATTAAACTAGGTATAAATCTCTATGTCACAAGATGGGTTGCCAACTGGCTCACTGACAGAACCCACACTGTGAAAGTAGCAGACTCTAAATCCGAATTCAGACCAGTGACAAGTGGAGTACCACAGGGTTCAGTCCTGGGTCCTCTCCTGTTTGGTATCAACTTTTCTGAAGTACAGACTAACACAGAAGGTCTTTGACTAATGAAGTTCACAGATAACTGCAAACTAGGAGCCATAATTAAAACTCCTAATGATGTGGTCAACCTACAAAAGGGCCTCACTGAGACAGATGCCTGCTGTCAAAGCCTTGGCCTCAAGCTCAATGCCAAAAGTGCATTGTCATCCCCTTTGGTAAAAACTCTGTACCCTTGTGCTACCACATAGGTGGTAGTCTACTTAACACCGAAAGTGTGATAAGAGACATCACCACAGTAGTCAGGAAATCCTTCTATGTGGCACACCTCATCACAAAAGGTTTCTCATCCAGGAAAAAAGAGGTTATTGTTCCTCTCTACTCATCACTCATTAGACCCATAATAGAGTACAACGCCCATTTTGGTATGTACCTCACAAGACATCTTACAACAACTGGAAAGGTCACAGAAATACCTCACAAAGAGGATTACTGGCCTGAAACAGATGCCCTGTGCAGACAGTCTCAAAAAACTCCAGCTTTACTCTGTCGCATATCGCCTACTCAGAGGTGATCTCTGCCTAACATACAAAGCTATTTCAAACCCAGAGCTGTTGGACATGCTCCACTTAAAGAAATTCCAATCCCTCGGAGCTACACACTCTAGGGACCTAAACCTTGTCATCACAATAAACAGAACATGCTGGAGAGATAGATTCCTGTCCTAGAAACCTCCCATACTCTGGAACAAACTACCTATCTATATCAAACAAAGCTCCTCATTAGCACTCTTCAAGAAAAATCTTGATGATTGGATGGGAAATAGGAAATTCACCCCAGGGATCACCTCTGTGGCTCTGCTCGACAGGGGCACAAGAGAATAATTTTCTTGGGTGGCGAAAGCCATGGTACATTTTTGGCTAGGCTTGTATAGGCCCTAGGGCTGATAGTCTAGTACCTACCTATGAACCTATGATTAGACACCTCTGTTGCTTGTTGAGACAGATGAGGGAGTTTTTGCTTGGTGGAAATAGCCCATCCTATTTTTAGAAAGGGTTTTTTTTCACAATCTGTTTATACTGGGGGTCCAACAAGTGGGCTTGCTTTTGGAGTCTGTCCCAAGTTTATTTCAGTTTGATACTGCTGTTTCTATGTAGGTATTTATATGCTTGTACAGGGTTTCTGTAAACACTTCTGCATAGGCCACTGTGTTCTCTGAGTCTAGGGACCTTGGAGTTTAGCCATGCCATTGCTTAATAGGAGGTAGTTAGCCATGGAAAAATTCTTAAAGGTTCTGGCTTTGTTGGGAGTTCAGGCTTTATATTTATTTCAAAGTTGACCACTTGCTTACAGAAATGTACACAGGGGTGCATTTGTGAGTTCCACATGCAGGATATTTACATCCCTAGTAGGTGTGGAGACTTGGTGTTCTAGGATGCTTGCATTGGCAAAATCCATGAATCTTTGAGTCTGCATGTTAATGGTTGTATATGTATCCCAGTTTATAGTGGGATAGTTTAAATCACCCATCAATATGGTGTTGGGATGAATGGTGAGTGACTGCAGTACATTTAAGTACATGGTATGGTTATCCTTGCTCATAGACAGGGAACTATACCTAGCAAGGATATGGTATGGAACATGGAGTAGTTTAAGTGTGTCATATTATTTGACCAGTCCTGAGGTGTGCTGACTTTTGATGCAGATTGATACACCTCCATCTCTTGTCTCTTCTTTTGTGGTTTCTGATCTAAATGTGTGAAAGGCATTATAGCTTTGCACTGCCATGCCTCAGTAACTGCATAAATGTCAACACTTGTAAGGGTAAGGAGTGATTCTAGAAAGTGTAGCTTGTTGGTGAGACTCCTAGCATTCAGCAGTAACACCCTTAGTTTATCTTGAGGAGAATTTACTATGTCAGAAGGTTTATCAGTTTGGCATTGCCTAAAAAGGCACTATAGGAGTGGATAATGTTTTGGCCAATATCTGAAAGCTAAGTAGGGACAGGTGCAGACCATCTTTGTCAAAGCTATCTGGTCTGTTGATCAGGTCCTCCCAAGATGACAAATATTAGACTCCCTTATAATGACACCAGTAACTAAGCCAGTTGTTAAAGTCAGTCATCATTGGTTTATATTCTGGTATCATTCTTGTAGAAGTTCGAATGCTGCTCAGTGCTAGGTTCATACCTACCTGGGACACATAATCTGTAAGCTCTATCATGTCTCTGTTCATATATCATCTCCGTTTATTAACATCCACATGGACTATGACAGAGTCATACCACTACTTGTGGTTTGACGTCCGAGTGCATGTGTGACAAAAGCCTAAGTGCCTGTAGGAGAGTCAGTGATGTGGTCCTGTGAATGATTTACCCAGATAAACCTCATCCGGGGAGCCTCATCTCATTGCTTATTATTACTAATGTTGGGTCACTGCATATCAGGTTATGGGATGCATTTGGGCATCTGTTGCTTTGGCCATTGCTCATTATCATACAATCAGCTATAATAGAAAGCAGTCACTCCCACAGTTTGCTATTATTGTTTTTGCCATTTGTGTTGTACTCATTTCTTCATCAGTATTATGAATGGGATTGAGAAAATATGGTGATTGACAGATGAACTGTTGGTCAAAGTAATTTTACCTCCAAGAGCAGAAAAGCAGACATCTCAGGAGACTCATGCCTACAATATGAGAAGAGCAGAGAGACTTATCTTTCGTTCTGTGTTCTCAGAATAAAGTTTGTTGACAACAATGCTGGTGTTTATAAGAAACTGCACCTGTACCACTAAAATAGTAAGGCATATCCCAAATTATTTTCTCTAGCAATGAGCTTTTTGAGTAACATGCTTACCTGAGCACAGTATCACCTTTGAAATCACCTTAAAAGCTCAGGAATGTGTGAAAAACAATGCAACATTCTGTAACAAAACATAATCCTAAACCAGCAAAGCAGATCCAGTAAGAAGTACATCAAGGCTCTAATTATATAGTGAAATTTTCAAATAATTAGATGGCTTTAGTCAGCAAATTCCTCTCCATAGTACAAATCATAACCACCACTAAGAAAAGAGGATGCAGTACAAACCCAAAACAACACAAGTTGTATGTCACGTTAAAAAAATAAGTAAATAAAAAATATAGCCTCCTTTGTCTGTACTTACTAAGATCTGAAAGCAACCCAAAAAGTAAATGGTACAGAAATATAGCAACAAAAGAGCACATATAATGAAGCTGTGGAGTCACCACACAATTACATTGAACTTTCTTATTTCAAATCAGTTGTTCATACACACACACACATACACGCACACGCACACATGCACACACACACACACACACACACACATACACGCACACGCACACATGCACACACACACATACAGAGACTACTGTTCTCCTGCAAAACAGATGAGATTACCCTTAGCTAGAAAATGCAAGCTGCCTCTGACAAATTCCAAGTATCAGTTTACCTCTCCAGCACCTGTGCTTATTTTTGAGAAACTGATGACAAGTAATTCAACTCAAGACTGGAGCAAGATGAAGCTTAAGAGGTGAATCATGGCATCCATTTTGGGGGCATATAACTGCCTGATACATCTGGAGAGATCTAATTATAATTCTTTGAAGTATGTGGAACTTTTTCTGCTCCATGTCCTACTAGCTACAGAGAGAGAAAGCAAAAAGTACAGTGCTAAGTTTATTACAGATATTTAAACTGTAGCGCACTTAGCTCTGCCTCAGAGACATCAGCCAGAAGCAAACTGTATCAATGATCTTGCAAACATTTTAAAAACTGTAATACAGTTCATGTAGCCACACACAAAAAAGAAAGTATGGATGTATGAAGTATATTAGGTGTAAAGTTACTTTTCTTTACCCATGCTGTTTTGTGGTGGCTGTTGTTTATACTCTAGAATGTAAACAGAGGAGAACAGTGGTAGAAGTACTTAACAAAACTTTTTAAGCAGCATTCTTGTTAAAATGCTGCTTTACAAAGGTGTAGTGCATGGAGTAACATAATTATGCTCCGAACTCAGGAAAAAGATAAACCTTTTGAGCATGTGCACAGCTTGAGATCCAATTTTAACAGTGCTGAGGGGTGCTTAATAACAGTTTGCTGAGCAAACCTACAGCATTGTTGAGATCTGGTCTAGGGACTCACAGCAAAGCATGCAGGTCGGCAAAGAACAGTGGCAGAAGGTGAAATAGCTTTTAAAAGCTTTAGAATTTCACTGTGCCACACTTATAAACAGAAAAGCATGGCAGGATAAAATGTCTAACAGCTTTTAAAGTGGTTAGTTCTGTACAGGAGCATTTTGTTTCTGTCCGTTGTCTGTGTTATGTGCTTTACTGAAAGTCAGCGGCTTTGAAAACTGGTAAACATCATATGCTCCTACAATTTGTTTTCTGTAACTAGTAGTATATAGAGTAGCTAAAGCTCCATGCACTAAAAAGAATTATGATTGCATAATTAATCATAACCTCTTATTATTTGTTCTTGACACAGATGCCAAGATTCACTTCTCAAGCTTGGCTCTCAAGGTTAATTTCCTGGCATCTACGTCTTTAACATATATATTAAACTGGATATGATTAGAGACCCAGTCATAATCTTCTATGCCTTTCTCCTGATTTCAGAGCTGTGATAGTACTAAGGTCACACTTTCACTGAACTTTCTGTTAACCTGCACATTTTTGTAATAACTGTAATTATTTGCTCATGGAATGCTTGGATTTTCTCCTAGGGCATTGCATACAATTTTGCTTTTGAAAGAATGAGCGCCCTATAGCCACCTGGCTCTATGGTGTACAGGGATGGATCCCTGACCATCACCCAGATGACCCAAGATTGACAAGCAGCTCAGGCTCTGGAGGAGTATGGATGGGAGGAGTGGGAAGGAGTGGCTTTGCCAGCTCACCCTTTCTTTGAGGGATGGAGGGAGGGAGGGTGGCGTCTCTGCCTGTGGTAAAGGCACATCCCTGGTGATGGGGATGTGCCATAATTATGGTCAGACTGCAGTTAAACTGTGGTACTTGAAGGGGGACTGAGTTAAATGATGTTGTGTCAGTGATGTCTGTGATATCACTAGCTCCACCCACTTACAGCATACAAAAAAATTCCCTGGCATTAAAGACAGGGGTATATGGCAAATCATGCCGCTCTGCTCTGCTTTCCCTGCCCAACCAATGACTGGTGCAGTTCCAGCCCCAGGGATAATAAGGGGGTGCTTAGGGTAAAATGGTGCAGCCAGGCAGCTGATTGTCAGCTGCAGAACATGCAAATGAAAAATAAATAATGAGTAGCTTGTAACACTGAATACATATCATGCTTTCATAATTATCAATGTTCTGTTACAAAATCACAAAGTTTATAAAGAGCAAAAAAACAATTTTGTGGAAAAAATTAAATTAAAGGCTAAATTAAAGACAGAACTCAGTAGCAGCACTTTGCATATGGTTTAACAGTACCATCCTGCACATGATGGTTTAGAATACGCATTTCACTCCCTGCTCTGTTAAATGAATAAAACTGCATTAATATTTTATGCATACATTTTTCTTTTCTTTAAGAATACAAAGCCCATTAAACAAAACAGAAATAAGTAATTTTGCAGTGCTAAAGGCAGTCTGTGGATTGAAGCATAATGTAGCTTAGCCGATATCTTCCTGCTCTCTTTTTTCTGAACGGTTCTCCCACAGTATGTGTGAAGATAAATGGCTGCACTGCCACAGAAGACAAAGTTGTCATTTTCCATATACATTTAAAGCTGTTTGCAGCTTTTGTTAAAAAATGTATGGGAACCAGGTGTTAATTATAAGAGCCAACCAGAAGTGCTCTTCTTAAGGACCAGGCTAAGCGAGAACAAATAGATCCTTGCAAGTCCAGTCTACCGAGGTCACACAACTAAAAAAAAAAAATCATGAGACATTTATTTAAGTAAAGATACATTTTTACTTAATTAAATAAATAAAATTCTCTGAGTTAAATACACTGAGCTCTGCATGTGTAAATGGTATGCACTGTGAATATACACAATTAAATAATCTGAGAGTCTGTCATTTACGATTTTTTTTTAATTAAAACTGAAATCAGGTCTTAGCTATGGTTACTGTTGTGTTCAGCAACACTTTTCTTTTTAAATAAAATTATTTTCCTGGATAGCAATGAGCACTATTGGACCTGTGGGCCCCAGGTGGCTACCAGAAATTTCCTCTATTATAACTGGCCACCACATTCGACAGCAAGAAAACCAACAGTGTGGAGTAGTTCACCAATTCACCAATCATACAATAACAATAGCAGACGCATTTATTCATATTCGGTATAGTAATTAGCTTTTAATTGTTTGTCTCCCTTTCTACACCTTCCTAATTCTGTTTAAGAGTACAAGCAACAAAAACAAAAAAAGACATTCGCTAATGAATTTAAAGTTTTCTGCATCTGTCTATTTAAAGTCAGTTTTCTATTTTCCCACAAGATAAATTATGCATCCACTACTTTATTTATATTCCATCTGGTTGCAAAATTTATACTACTAAAATTAACAGTTTAAATTAATTTATTTTGCAGGGAAAGTTGTTGCATCTATTAGATGACCCAAGTCTGCTCAGCTTCTGTTTGCATGATGTGAAGGTAGAAGCAGGCTAGTTGTTGTAGCACTGGTGAAGACTGGAGCTAAGAATGGTAGCTGGGTGAGGTATGCAGGAAGGATTGTAAGGGGATACTGTCCTGTAGCCCAGAACAGAGATGCACCAAGACCATGCCTCATGGACATAGTGATCTATATGTGACACTAGCATGTAAAGGGATTAGCGCTATAATCAATCAAGCCAAGCCAACACCCATAGTCCCATGGAAGGTCATTCATTGTTAATATGAGGGGGTTGTTGATCTCTATTAGGAGTAGCTAACCACATGGATGAACCTGCAGAAAGTGTTTTATTTATTTAGTTATGTATGTTTGTGACACTACTGGGAGACTGAGCTCCAAGGAACCAGGCTGCTGAAGAGGCAGTGCAATTTGATAATAATATCAAGAGCTAAACATTTTCTTGACATTGTAGTCACATAACAATAAAGGTATGCAAGCCTTTTGGGAGTGTTTCTTCAAAATGCCACCAGTTTCTTAAAGTAGAGACCATGAAAACATTCATTGTGGTTGCACGTACCATCAGAAAATATTTCATTATTTTCTCCACATCTGAGGTAAACCATTTTGGAAATAGGTTTTTATCTTGCCTCATCATTATGAAGTCAAATTCTATGTGTTCTTGTTTTCAGTCAGCTTCTTTTTTTAAAAGACCACTTGATGGTATCAGTAGTTCTCCTGTTTCCTGTTGTCATTCCATGGTAAATTTGATAATTCTCTTTGCCTTACTCTCTTCCTAGACATAGTAAACTTGCTAAAAAGCTAAACAAAAACCTGAGTTCACCACCATGTCTATGAAATTTAAAATCCTTCCTTTAATTGAAGTATTAAAACCAGTTAAGTAGATAAAATCAAAACTTATAGGCTGTTAGTTCAAAGTATGATAAGCGCTTTCGGCAGGGTTGCCTTCATCAGATCGTGAATTAATTTGAGTTTGGTGAACTAGATATATTGGTATTAACCAATCAATTTTTTTTTGCAAGACACACCTTCTTGTTATCCAATCAAATTGTATCCAATAGTCTGAATGAAAAGTGAACAAGCCTCTAGGATTTAGCCAATAGTTAAGAGCCTATTTTTCAGTATTGGTTTTAAAGAAACCATCGCGTTTAAACCTGGATATCTATGTACCTTTAGATTCATAATCCACTTAATTTCACAAGTTTCTGTGCGATTCTGTGCATTGCCTATTCTTGCATTCACAGCTAAAAGTTCTATAGCTTGGAAGCGAAATGTATGTGTGAGGAAGGCTATGATATGTCCAGCAAGACTGTTTTTGTTGTCTAAATGCGAAATATCCCTTGCATGTCTTAAAACCCTGGTCCATTTTCCCCACATAAAACGCTTGGCACTGTTGACAGGTCACCATGTAAACTAAATATTCACTATTGCAGGTAGCTGAAACTCGAAAATGATAAACTGTTCGAGTGATAGGATGCATAAAGGAATTATTAGTGTCAATATATTGACATGCTTTACATTTTATGCATTTACATGTACCTTGTCTCAGATTGTTATTCTTATTAGGAAAACCATCCTTGTTACAAAGTAACTTTTAATGTTTGTCTTATTTCTGAACACAAACTTGGGATGTTCCCCCACAATGTTTCTGATTTTCTCATCCTTCACTAGGATCGGCCAAAATTTCTTGATGATGTCACAGATCTGTTTATTATCTGTACTATACGTAAGTATACAATTCATCTGGTTTGTTCCTTTTTGTTTGCTGTCATTATTTACATTTGCTCCCATCAATGTATCTGAGCTATGAAAATATGGATGTCCTTTGGTGGATCTCAGTAAACCTGTTTCAGTTCTCAGACTAAGTTCCTTATCTCTGTAGCCTCTGTCTTGCAGATGTTCACGTAGCAGCATTCATTCCTTATCAGAGGCATTACCTTCCGTACACAATCTTGACAGTCACACCATCTGATTTTCCATTTCATTTTTGAAAGCAAACCCTGGATGCATACTACTTCTATGTAAGGAGTGATTTTTCCAGGTAGTCTTTCTATGAATACCAGTGGTTAAACCTTGGTCAGGATCATAGCAGAGGCTAGCATGTAGGAATTCTATTTTTTCTTTGAGTGGTTTACAGTGAACTTTAAAAATTCAGTCAGTGTATTAAGATATTCTGTGAACAACAATAACTCCTCTTCGCTGCCTTTATACAGCATAAAAATATCATCCATGAAATATCCATAATAAAATACATTGTAGACCCAGGAGTTGGTTTCATTAACACCTTCCTTGTTTCCCAGTGTGCAAGTACCAAGTTAGAATAACTGTTTGCTCACGGGGTGCCCATGGCCACTTCCCATGTTTGTAGGTAATATGTCATGTATCACCATATATAAATATGTTGTTACCCAATATTAAATCAAGCAAGCAACAAACCAAGTCTGCTTTGTATCCCATGCTGGAAGAAAGACCTCTAATGGCTTCAATTCCATATTCATGTGGCATAACTGTGAATAAATTGTTGACATCCATAGTCACCAGTAGCAACTCTGCAGTGGATCCCATTCATTGTGTCTTCTCAAACAATTTCTTCAAGAAACTACCTGTATCTTTAATTACCATGTCCACTCTTGCTAGTAGCTGTTTTAACTCACTTTCGACAAATATGGACAAGGGTTCGGTCACCCATCCTCTTCCCGCCACAATAGGTCGAAGTGGGGGATTCACAGGGTCCTTATGAATTTTAGGTAGCCCACTTATAGCTGGACTCATTGAGTTGGCTACCTCAAAAAAGTCAAAAAGTTCTTTTGTTATTCTTCTCTCCATCAACAATTCATATAAAGTGTCCTGAACTTGTATGGTCATCCTTTCCTGCACACTTTTACTTATAACTTTGTAAGTACATACATCCTGCAACATCAACAACATTTTATGTCTATGCCACTCAGCATACATTACTACGATGGCGCCTCCCTTGTCGGCTGGCTTTATTACAATATCTTCTCTTCCTTTGAGTTGCATTAATCCTTCCTTTTCCTGTTGTGTCATATTGTAAAACTGACTTCCATTGGTACCACTTTTTTCTCTTATTTTTCCTCTTCATTTTCACATATACGAACAAACCTCTCAACATCTGGGTGGTTCACAGGCACAAAAACACTTGTTTTTTTGTATTTATTAGGCTGCTGAATCACTTCATTCCCGAATATAGTTTTTAAAGTTACGTTCCTTCCAAACAATTTAATGTCTGTAATAAATTCATTTAGGTCCAAGCGTAAGGACGGTATAAAAGTAAGCCCTTTTTCTAAAATTTGAATGCTGCTTTTATCCAACACTTTCTGTGATAAGTTCACCACCAGATTTTGTTCCTTTTTAATTTTAATAGTTGGGTGTTTTCCTTTTCCTTTCCTGGCTGGAGGTTCTGTTGTTCCTTTGTATATTCTCTTTCACAGTTATAGGAACCTGATAGAAAAAAGGAGCATGAATTGCTCCTTCTTTTGGTCTAGTGCCAGTCGAGGTTTTACTTTTGGGAGAGCCAGGACAGACAAAATAAAAGGATAATCGGGTACGTTTCTTTAATTTTGCAGAACTTGCTTGATTATCGTTTTATTTTTGTCTGTGCCATGTCCTTGAGTTTGCTTTAAGTCTCCCGGTTTCTTTTTTTATTAAAAAAAAAAAAGAACAGTAAAAATAAAATTACGAGCAATACTAACAGGAAAAAGTCCGGGTGACCGGACCTTTTCCCGTTGGTATAGTCTCCGATTTACAATGGGCACGCTGGTTGGGCTGGCCAATCAGCATGCTCATTTTTTAATATTAATTGCCAGTCATTGTATAATAGCCTTTGATGCATACGTCTGTGAGTTCTACTCCAACAACATGTAGACAGATTGTTGATACTGTGTTGTACTTTCAGAGAGAGTGGAATTACTGCAGTCCCAAGTGTGTTTTCCTTTTACTGAGATGCCTAGTAGCTATGAACCTATTTAAAACACAGTAAAAAAATCAGAGTTAGTAGCACCTGTCCTGGGACAAATTAGGGTGATTTCTATGGAATAAATGTTTCTTAAGGGTGCCCCACTGGGTCTACTTCACTTGACCTAAATTTCATTTGACTGACACCCATTTTTACAGACACTCAATTGACCTAAATTTCATTTGACCTAAAACTCATTTGACTGACACCCATTTCACCATGTAAAACATAGACTTGTTGTGGGTTTTCCTTCCCGTGTGACTTGTTTGTTATAAAAAGAATTACTGTAATTTATAGTGCTGACTGTTAGAATTCTGATAGTCATGTAGAAAGTAATGTTGTAGTGTCTCTAAATGTGAGTTTTTCTATTTACATTTTTTATGGGAAGTATCTAAAGTAATTTGGCGAAAGTAGTGGCAGTGTGTAGAGTACTGTAAGGCAAGTTAAAGGTATATGCCCTTTTCACCATTGTAGTGTAATTCTGGAGTTAGTATATATAATTGGAGGGTGTGGGGGACGTAGCCCCCCACCTAGTTTGGTTGTACATTGTCCCCTTTCTGTTAAGAGGATTAGTAAGTAGTTTTTAAGTTTTGGAAAGGGTTAGTTATTGGTGTTCTAAATGTGCTTGTTTATAGTTTAAGATTTAGTATGTTGCAATTCAGTATTGTAAGCTGTCGGTGAAATGGGTGTTAGTTAAATGAGTTTTAGGTCAAATGAAATTTAGCTCAAGTGAATAAGACCCACCCCACTATATAGGGATAAGCTTACAGTATTCTCACCTGTTTCTGGTCTGTGGTCTATAGACCGAGGCAAGATTAGCAGGGTCAGCAGGATTAGCTCGATTGGTCCAGGTGGAATTGACTACAGGGAGAGAGAGAGAGAGAGAAAGAGAGTTTTACCTGATTTGAAAGTGATTGATTTTTCAGAAATTGCATTCTGGCTACAAGTGGATTCATGATGACTGGCTTGCTTATAATGAGATATGGTCAATGACCCCTAAGGATTGACATCAAGAAGATAGAAAGGAAGTGTTCAGTTACTTCTATGTCTAATAGTAGACCCATGTTTCCAAGTAGTAAAGGGAGATGGCATTAGTGGCTTTTCTATCGCCAGCATTTATGGAGTTAAATATGATGTGATTTATCCTCTGCTCTGTGCTTATTGGGATAAAGCATTATGTTTAGTAGAGGTTGATTTGATATATTTGAACAAGGATGTGATGACACCACACCATACCAGCATGTAAACAGATGCAGCTGTACCCCATAGGAACAAGTGCAGGGAAAACTTCAGAAACAAACCCACATCTTGGAACCATAATATCAACAAGCTTTACAATAAAAGGAAAATAATTTTGTCCAAAAGTAAGAAGAGTAATTCCTAGAAAGTTAGAGACCTTGTTACTGAAAGAAACAAACAATTCAGGAGCTTCATAAAATCCACCAAAGCCAAGTTTGAGGCTAAATAGTTATCCAAGCCAAAGACAATCACAAGAGCTTTTTTAGTTTTGTTCATAATCTCAGAAGCATAACACACAGCAATGCCCTGAGCTCATTGTGAATGCTTTTACCCACAGTGACACTGAATATATAAAATACCTACTAACTTTACCCCTCTCTCACCTCCATCTATCCCTCAAGATATGCCTGAAACTGGCTTGCCTCCAGGTATCACACAAGACCAAGTCCTAAAAGTGCTATCAAAAGCTAAAAATACTTAATTGATGGGTCCTAGCAATATCCCAGGATGCATTGTAAATAACATGAAGCATGATTAAGCCACCCTCCACCCTCAACAACACTGTTCAACCTCAGCCTTCATACAGGTTTTGTTCCAAGAGAATGGAGAGCAGCTGCGGTTATTCCCTTGTATAATCAAAGATCTTTCATTTAACCAAGTAATTACAGACCCATGAGTCTGACCAGCCTCATATGCAAAGCATGGAACTAATCAATCAGGACATAGGGAACCTTCAAACTCTGGACTCATCTCAGTTTGGATTCATCATAGGCAGTCATGCTTACTGAACTTGGTGGACATTTTTGAAAAAGTCACCAAAGCAATGGATGAAGGCAAAATGATATACACATTACACCTGGACCAGCCAAAAAATTTGACACAATTCCCCACTGAAACTGGGAACCAAATGGTGAAACAACAAACTAAAAAATAACACACCTGTGGTGGTAAGGTATTGGCACACTAGCCAACAATAAAATCCAAATACTTTATTGAAACGTTGAGCGCTTTCATTCGTAAAGTATGTGGAACTTCATCAGAACTAAAACATTCCAGTAATAATCACAAAAAATACCTTTAAAATAAATCACATGTAGAAAAGCAACCAATACAAATAACACTTCAATTAAGAGCAATTAGAAACAGTGTTACGTTTCAATTTTAAAACTGAATTAATAGAGCAAGCATCATTTAGACCAAGATGGTTCATCACATTCCACCTAACTTGCCATTTAAATTCACAGGCTTCTAAATGTTCCTTTACTATCCACCCCCAAGGATCTTGCTTAACTTGCTCAATTACTAAAACCCAAGATAATGTTCCTTAAATGATTTATATGTCTAAATAGGGCATTTGTGTTTTTCAGAAGCTGAAGCAGATATTTTAGGAATGAAAGTGCTCCACGTTTCAATAAAGTTTTAGATTTCATTGCTGGCTGGCATGTCAATACCTTGCCACCATAGGTGTGTTATTTTTTACAATTCCCCACTCGGGCTTAGTAGAAAAGCTAAATAAACTGGGAATAAACTCCTATGTTACCTGCTGGATTGTAACTGCCTCACAGACAGGATGTATGAAATCAAAATAGGTAGAGTTTACCTCTATGAAGAGACCAATCACCATTGGAGTCCCCCGGAGGTTCTGTGTTGGGATCTCTCCTGTTTGGCATCTACTTTTCTGAAGTAAAACTTAATTCAAAAGGGCTCAGTCTAAGTTTGCAGTTGACTACAAGCTAGGAGCAGTCTATGCATCCTCAAATGACTTAGCCATCCTGTAGGAAGGTTTGTCCCAAATAAATAACTGATGCCAAAATCATGGACTGAAACTAAATGCCAAAAAATACATTATTGCATCCTTTGGGAATTCATCTACCCAAGAGAAATACCACATTGACAATACACCCTAAGAGTTGACCTATATGGTCATGATTTGGGTACTTATGTGGGCAGTGACCTAACCTTTGACCAACATGTGAACATTGTTATAAGAAAGTCCTTCTATATTGCATGGGTTATAAACAAAGGGATAGTGTCTAGATCTAGGGATGTCACTGTTCCCCTTTGCTTAGCCCTCATTAGGTCAGTGATTGAGTATAATGCCCTGTTTGGCATGTATCTGTCCAGATACGTGTAGCAGCCAGAACACCTGCAGAAATACCTTACTAAAAAGGTACAAGGCATAAACAACATGTCCTACATGGACTGACTCAAAGCCCTGGCACTATACTACATACTGGTAAGAGGTGACCTGTGTCTGGCATATATGTTACCCTCAGACACAATACTAATGGATTTACTGCAAATCAGCAAATTAAATGGAATCAGAAATACTCAGTCCGGGGATCTAAATCTCTTTTCCAACATCAACAGACCGGTTTGGAGGGAAATGTATATCTCACAGAAGATACTGCTGCTCTGGTACAGACACTCCATCCACATAAAACAAAGCTCATCCCTGTACATATTCAGATGCAGTTTGGATTTATGGATGGGAAACAGAAGATTTACCCCAGCAATGTCCCCTGTACTACTAATGGACCCATGCATGGGTCCCCTCAAATTATCTATGTCACGATCCCAGTTATTCTCACTAGGGGTAATATATAATTATCAACCACAAGATGGGTAAGGCGAGTAGGTTCATAGGAGGCTACTAGGCTAGCATCTCTAGAGCCCTTACAAGCCTAGCCATACTAATCCCAACTTGCCTCAATTGTCCTTGGTTAGATGGATGTAATTCGCACAGCACGTCTATGATAAGCACTGAGTACCCCTGTTCATGAATGACATTGTTGCCACCCCCAGGATGAATTTGCAGTCTCCCATCTATTTGTCTAGGTTGCGCCTGAATAGGGTCAGTGAGGAGCTCTGCTTCATGTAAACTGGAAGTTTATTCCAGAGCAGCGTCAGTCTCTGGGAGATATATCTGTCTGTCCAGCATGTTCTGTTAATGTCACAAAATAGGTTAAGATCCCTAGAACAAGTGACTCTTGTGCCATTTGACTTGTGAATGTGCAGCATATCCATCAGGGCAGGGTCAGAGACTGTTCTGTATGCCAGGCACAAGTTGCCTCTCAGCAGCCTATATGATACAGAGTACAGTGATAGGGCTTTCATTTATCCATGTAAGTTATGGTTTGGAAGTCCTGTATTTTCTTGGTGAGAGACCTCTGTGGTCTCTCCAGCTATTACAGGTGTCTTGTGAGATACATGTAGAAGGGAGCATTGTACAATATTAATGGTCTGATGAGGGTCGAGTACAGTGGAGTTATAATATCCTTAAACCTGGATGCGATGCCCTTACTTATGAGATGTACAAAGTAGAAGGCTTTCCTTACCACTGTGGAAACTTGGTGGTCGAAGTTCAGATTGCCATGTACCCATGTTCACACATCTTGCACAACTGGGTTTGAATTTGGGGGGGGGGTGCTGTCAATATTGTAATTAGGGAATTCCGCTTTGCCAAAGAGGATAATAAAGCACTTTTTTGCATTTACGTAGTTTTAAACTGTGATTTTGGCACCAGTCATTTGTCTGTGTTAGCCCCTCCTGACATATGTTAACATCATCAGGGGGACTCAATGACTGTACCCAGTTTGCAATCATCGGTGAAACTGATAAGCCAAAGGCCATCTACTTTATCCTGGACTTGTGAGAAATAGATTCCAAACAGTAAAGGGCCCAGCACAGATCCTTGTGGTACGCCACTGGTTACGGGTCTATAGAGGTGGAGTCACCAACACTGATAGTATGTGTTCTGTCGGTGAGCCAACTGGCTACCCAACTAGTGATGTAAGGGTTGGTATAGTTTCTCAATGATACCTGAGTGGGAGGTTGTGTCAAAAGTCTTGGTTAGGTTGAGATAGGCAGTATGCAATGTCTTACCTTCATCCAGGGCTTTGGTGACTTTCTCATAGAGGTTTACTAGGTTTAATAAGCATGATCTACCATTAATGAAGCCAAACTGGGTAGGGTCTAGAGTTTGAAGGTCACCTATGTCCTTGTTGATAAGGTCCATAATGATTCTTTCCATGGCCTTGAAGATGAGGATGGTTAGACTTAAGGATCTATAGTTCGTAGGGTCAGTTGATGGCCTCCCTTTGTGTAAGGGGATTACAGTTGCTGTTCTCCACTCTGCTGGAACAAGGCCAGTTCTCAGGCTATGGTTAAAAAGAATGCCAAGTGGGTCTGCTAGGTCCTGTTTTAGATTGCTTAATAAGCAACCTGGGATATTATCTAGTCCCATTGGGACTGTGTTTTTGGTCTTGGAGAGTGCAGATATGATCTGATCTCTAGAGATACTAGGCAGAGGACTTGTGTCAGGTATGCTTTGAGGTATGGTTGGTGGGGGCAGAGGGGTGAAGTTTGTGCTAATTCTGTCAGCTAGCAGGTTAGCAATTTCCTCCAGTATAGTATCATCTACTACCAGTTTGACACATATCTTGGTATTCCGTTTTAGATTTTGGACATAGTTAAAGAATGTCTTATGATTATCCTTAGCTAGGGATGGTATTTTACCTTTGTAATTAGCTTTAGAGGACTTTACAAAATTTCTGATTTGCTTGTTCAAGCTGTGGAGGGAATTCTTCCTCTGCTGAGTCAGTTCCCTCTTGTTTTTAGTAATCAGTTTCTTTCTTTTATTGTATAACCTGTTTATACTTGAGGTCCACCATGGTGGCTTGTTTTGTCAGGAGTACCTGGTTTTAATCTGGTTAGGCAAAGCTGAGTCTGTATAGTTGCTTAAGTGTTTCTACAGAGCATTTGTATACACCTCTGCATAGGAGTCATTGTTGTCTGTGATTGCGGGGGTATAAAACGTTTTATGCCATCGCTTAGTAGGCTGCAGTTTGCTTTGGAAAAGTTTTTTAGTTTTTTGCTCCTGTGGTGATGACAGGTTCAATACTTGCTTTGAAGGATACTGATTTATGGTTCAATCTTACCAGAGAGAGCATCACATGGGGGGAGGGCAGTGATCCCCCATGTTGGTGAGCACTATGTCTAGGACATTTGAGCCCCTTTGTGGGGGTGAAGACTATCTGTTCCTGAGCATTTGTATTTACAAAGTCCAGGAATCTCTGGGCGAGCATGTTTGTGCTCATGTATGTCACCTAGTCACTGGAAGGATAGTTGTAATCTCCCATGACTAAGGTGTTGGGCTGTATGGCAAGTGACTCCAGTAAGTCCAGTAAGGTGGTTTGCTTTTCTTGGTTCATGGTAGGAGACCTGTAGCTAGTAATGATGTGGTAGGGTATTTTTGCCAGTAGTTAATTGGAAATGGAGTAGTTTGCAAGAGACGTACTGTTTTACCAGTCTTGAGGTGCACTTGGCATTAATGAAGATGGTTACACCTCCACCTTTGGTTCTTTCATGCTCATTTTTAGGTCTGAACATGTGGAATGCATTGTACGAGCTATGCATTGTAGCCTTGCACGGCTGTGGTGATCTCCATGGCTTTGAACCATGTCTCAGTAACTGCACAGATGTCAGCATCTTCCAAAGTGAGGAGTGCTTCCAGGGAGTGCAGTTTCATGTTTAAACTCTTAGCAGTAAGCAGCAGAACCCTGAGTTTGTCTTGAGTGGATTTTGTTAGATCGGAAATTTTGTTGTTTTGACATTGCCTAAAAAAGGCACTATGGGGGAGGCAAGCACCTTTGCCAGTATCCGAAAGCCTACAGGAACCAGGTGCAGGCCATCTCTGGCAAAGTAGCATGGCCTGTCAACCATGCCTTCCCAGACTGACAGATACTGGATCCCCCTGGACTGACACCACAAGCTAAGCCAATTGTTGAAATCACTAATTTTTTTTTATATATTATGGCATCATCCTGGGTGAAAGTAGAATGCTGCTTAGGGCTAGAGTCATACCTGCCTTTGACACATAATTTGAGAGTTCAGTCATATCTCCCTCATATAGTCCAGAGAGGTACATCTCAAGTCATTCGCCCCAACATGGACTATGACAGAGTCATAATGGTACTTGTTGTTGTGTGACTTGAGTGCATGTGTGATTTGACGGATCCTGGCACCTGACAGGAAGCTGACCGTGATCTTCTCCTTGTCCAGCCTGGTGAGGGGAACATATGTGCGTCTCACTATAGAGTCGTCTATGACCAAAACATTATTTTTTGATATGTTGTGCCTTAGGGACTGATTTGCTGAGACACTGGTGTATATGTTATTATGTGTAGTCATTTCTATTTACATAGCAGTGTGTGCAAAATGGTTTATGTTTGGGAGGTCTCTGATCTTTTGGTCTACTGAGTACCTCTGCCTATGTGGGTTTATGTGTAATGACCTCATTTTGTGTGAGAGGTGAAATGTGTGTGCTGACAACCTGTTTGATGTCCAGTTTGTTGTTACATGAGAGAACTGATTCCAATTTCATAGTGTAATTCCATCTGTCACATCGGGTATTTGTTTGTTTTCGGAGTAAGTAGTTGTCAGTATACAAGAGACAATTACTACATTGCCTCAGGATACCCATATCAATCAGGCTGGCTGGTAAAATGATGAGAAACTCCCCCATCTATTATAGCATGTTTTTACCGTATGTACTATTAGGAAAGGGATAGGGCTAGTTTGACCAGTTTTTGTGCTAGGACTAACAAAGGTGCTTGTTCTACTGAAGGCTATGGATGATATGTGGCAGCTCTGCTCAGTGCACCTGTAGTGCAGTAGAGAAGCTTGGGAGGGTTCCACTGACAGATATCTAGGGAAAACTCACGTTTCAAGGTGTTTGTGTCTATATAAGGCACTCCTAACCCCTGTTGTATGATGAAACTGAAGTGCAGGCAAAAGTAAGACACTTTTAAGCTACTCTACCAATAGGACAGCACACAATGAACCTTTCTTCAGTAATGACAAGGCTGGATCCACACTCTTCTGCCACAAAGGTGCAGGGGAGCCCTTTGTAATTTAAGATGGCTGGTTTAGTGCTCAAGTGTATCAATAACAGGCTAGACTCATAAGGTCTGATTCTAGTCTGTGCTATCTAGGTATCAGAACAGTGCAAGTCAAATGCAGAGAAATGCAATCTCTAACCAAATGGGATAGTTTGATTTGTGCAGAAAAAGGGAAACTGGCTAGGCTTACAATGGCCAGCAAATGAGCAGCTAGCCTTGTACTTACCTATGAACCTATAATGCTTCTTTATGCTTCTGTGCTTTCCTTTTGTCTTAGGATACTTCCTTATAGAATTTTACATTTTGAATTTACTACATGATTCTGTTTATGTGACATGGTATGCTGGACATGGTTCTGTTTACCTGACATGGTATGCTGGTTATGATTCTGTTTACATGACATAGTGTGCTGGTTATGATTCTGTTTACATGACATATTGTGCTGGTTATGATTCTGTTTACATGACATGGTATGCTGGACATGATGTTGTTTACATGACATAGTATGCTGGTCATGATTCTGATGTGCTGGTTATGATTCTGTTTACGTGACATGGTATGCTGGACATGATTCTGTTTACATGACATGGTATTCTGGACATGATTCTGTTTACATGACATGGCATGCTGGTCATGATTCTGTTTACATGACATGGTATGCTGGTCATGATTCCATTTGCATGACATGGTATGTGGGACATGGTTCTGTTTGCATGACATGGTATGCTGGTGATAATTCTGTTTGCATGACATGGTATGCTGGATATGATTCTGTTTGCATGACATGGTGTGCTGGTCATGATTGTGTTTGCATGACATGGTGTGCTGGTCATGATTCTGTTTGCTTGACATTGTGTGCTGGTTATGTATCTGTTTGCATGACATGGTGTGCTGGAAATGATTCTGTTTGCATGACATGGTATGCTGGACGTAGTTCTGTTTACATGACATGGTATTCTGGACATGATTCTGTTTACATGACATAGTGTGCTGGTCATGATTCTGTTTACATGACATGGTATGCTGGACATGATTCCATTTGCATGACATGTTATGCTGGTCATGATTCTGTTTGCATGACATGAAATGCTGGACATGATTCTGTTTGCATGACATGATATGTTGGACATGATTCTGTTTACATGACATGGTATGCTGGACATGCTTCTGTTTGCATGACATGGTATGCTGGCCATGGTTCTGTTTGCATGACAAGGTATGTTGGTCTTGATTCTGTTTAAAGGACCTGGTATGCTGGACATGATTCTGTTTACATGACTTGGTATGCTGGTCATAATTCTGTTTACATGACGTGGTATGCTGGACATGATTCTGTTTACATGACCTGGTATAGGTTCATAGGTGTATACTAGGTCAACGGTCCTGGAACCTTTACAAGCCTAGCTCATAGAAGTGCCCTGGCATCATGCCACCATTAGTTCCCAGTGCCTCTATCAAGTAGAGCCACTGAAGTGATCCCTGGTGTGAAATTTCTATTTCCCATCCACTCATCAAGATTTCTCTTGAAAAAGGCCAGTGAGGTGCTCTGCTTAACATGTATGGGAAGTCTCTTCCAGAGCATGGGCAGTCTCTGGGTTATGAACCTGTTCCTCCAGCATGTTCTGTTTATTGAGGTCCCTGGAGCATGTGGTGCAGATGGATTGGGATTTCTTTAGGTGTAACATTTCTAACAGGGCTGGGTCAGACATGGCTTTGTAAGTCAAGCAGAGATCGCCTCTTAATAGGTGATATGAGACAGAGAAAAGCTGGAGTTTCTTGAGTCTCTCCATGTAGGGCATGTGTTTAAGGCATAGAATCCTCTTTGTGAGGTACTTTTGTGGCCTTTCCAGCTGTTGCAGGTGTTTAATGAGGTACATGCCAAATGGGGCATTATATTCGATGATTGGTCTAATGAGGGAAAAGTAGAGAGAGAGATGATGACCTCTTTCTTCCTGGATGCAAAACCCTTGGAAATGAGATGTGCCACATAGAAGGACTTTCTGACCACAGTGGCAATGTGGTGGTTGAAGGAGTGGTTGCTGTCAACCTGTGTCCTCAGATCTCTTATAACACCTTCAGTGTTTAGTGGGCTACCATCAATGTGGTAATTAGTGAGAACTGAGTTTTTCCCAAAGGGAATGATGACACATTTTTTGGCATTAAGCTTAAGGCCATGGTTTCAACACCAGTCGTTGGTCTCAGTGAGGCCTTTATGTAGGATGTCTACATCTAATAATGGTTCCCAGCTTGTGATCATTGGAAAACTTGGTCAGCCAGAGTCCCTCTGTGTTGGCCTGGACTTCTGAGAAGTAGATGCCAAACAGGAGAGGACCCAGGACCGATCCCTGTGGGACTCTACTCATGACTGGTCGGCAGTCTGACTAGGAGTCTGCTACTTTCACACTGTGGGTTCTATCTGTGAGTCAGTTTGCAACCCACCTAGTGATATAGGGGTTGATGCCTAGTTTGGTGAGTCTATCAATAATTCCTGAGTAGGGAATGGTATCAAAGGCCTTGGCCAGATCGAGGTAGGCTGTATGAACTGCCTTGCCCTCATCCACAGCTCTGGTGACTGACTCAAAGAAGTCAACCAGGTTGAGCAGGCATGATCTACCCTTCACAAAACCAAATTGCATGGGATCCAGAGTTTGGAGATTCCCTATATCCTTGTTAATTAGGTCCATGATGATGCACTCCATAGCCTTACATATCAGACTCATCAAGCTAATGGAGTGATAATTCCCAGGGTCTGTAGTCGCTCCCCCTTTATGGAGAGTGATTACTGTAGCAGTGCCCCATTCTGTAGGGACAAAGCCTGAGGTGAGGCTGTTATTGAACAAGGCACACAGGTGTGGTGCCAGTTCACTTTGTAGTTCATGTAAAACACAGCCAGGGATATTGCCGGGTCCCATGGAAGCTATATTCTTGGCCTTGGACAATGCAGCTTTAACCTGTGCTGCAGTAATGCTGGCTGCCTGGCATTCTTCTGGTATTGTGATTGGTCCTTTACTGGGGAGAGAGGGGTAAGGTTGGCACTGAATCTGTTGGTCAGTTTGTTGGCAATATGTGTTGGCTCAGTATAGGAGGTACCATTGTGCAGTAACTCAGAGCAAATCTGGGTATTGTCATGGAGATTCTTGATATAACTGTAGATGGCTTTGTGGTTGTTTTTAGTGTCTGCCACAATTCTGCCTTCATAGCTAGCTTTAGAGGTTTTGATGAGGGATCTCAACTTTTTGTTGAGCCTAATAAGGGAGTTTTTTCAGTCTTGAGACTTCACCTTTTTCCTGCAACAGTTTCTTCCTTCTGTTGTAGAGTTTGTTAATGGCAGGTGACTACCAGATTGACTTCCTTTTTTGGAGGAAAGTGTCTTGCTTCTGTTGGGTATGGCTAGTTCCATGCATTTATGTACATATTCATACAGTGCATTGGTGTATGATTCAGCAGTTATGCACCTATTTTCCATTTGCATGGATGCTGTGAAGTTAACCACCTCTGTCTTTAGGAGCCCAAAGTCAGCTTTGGAGAAGTTTTCCATGGTGGTTACCTTTGCTGGTGGTGTGGGTGAGATGTGGATTTCCATGGTAATTAGTTTATGGTCGGATTTAACCAGAGAGAAATTATTGGTGTTGAGCAATGGTTGCCCATGTTAGTAATAACCAGGTCAAGGATGTTGCTTCCTCTAGTGGGGGTAAGAATGAGCTGGTGCAGTGCATTGTAATTAACGAATTCCAGGAAGCGTTGGGCAAGTGTATTGATGCATGAGTAGTTTTCCCAGTTGATGGAGGGGTAGTTGAAGTCACCCAGTATGAGAGTGTTGGGTTGGACCCTAATAGTTCCAGGGTGCTTAGGAATGTGTAGTGAGAGTCTTGGGACATGGTTGGGGACATATAGCAGGCTACGACCTAAATCACCATCTTACCCACTGTTAGTTGTACCTGAAGTATCTCCAATGCGTTATGCTGGGCTACTAGTCTGGAGGTGTGCATATCCTTTATGAATATGGAGATGCCACCGCCTTTGGAGCTTTGGTCCATTTTCTGGGGCCAAAAGGTGTAGAATGAGTTATAGCCCAGCAGAGCAGGGGTGCTTTTTGCTGCTTTAATCCAGGTCTCTGTTACAGCACAAATGTTGATGTTCTCCATTTTGAGGAGTGCTTTGAGCGAGTGCATCTTGACATTTAGATTTGTAACGTTGAGCAGCATGACCCTCAGATTGCATTTATTTATAGCTGTTATGGTGGTAATTTGGTCTTTGGAACACTACCTAAAAAAGGCAATATAGGGGTGGCAAGAGCCTTGGCCAGTATCCAGAAACCTTGGAGTGACAGATGCAGGTCATCTCTGACAAAGCATCGAGTCTATCAGTCATGTCATCCCAAACAGACAGATACTGGATCCCCTTAGAATGACACCAGAAACTTAGCCAATTGTTGAAGTAAGTCATTTTCTGCTTGTACTGCGGTATTATTCTGGGTGATGGTAGGATGCTGCTCTGGGCTAGGGTCATACCTGCCTGGGCCACATAATCTGAGAGCTCCTCCATGTGTCTTTTCATTTAGACCAGGGAGGTATGTCTCAGGTCATTCACACCCACATGGACAATGACAGAGTCATACTTGTACTTGCTGTGGAGTGACCTGAGTGCATGTGTTATTTGTCAGATCCTGGCAACCAACATACTGCTGACTGCTACCTTTGCCTTATTCAACCTAGTGAGTGCAACATCAGTGTGCCTCACTATTGAGTCACCTACGATTAGTCTATTGGGCAAGCTGTTTTGCCTTAAGGGCTTAGAGGGGCACACTGTGTAGGTGAGCTATGTGTCCTGTGATTTGTACTGTGTTGTGGGGGTCAAGTGCATTTCTGATTTGGAGGTCTCTGCTGTTTGGCTAGATTTCTATTGAGAGCCTCTGCGAAGGTAGGTGTGTGATTTATGATTTTATGTGAGAGCTGTGATGGTGGATGTTCTGGAGGGCTATGTGTTCCATGTGGTGTGGTGCAAATGTTGACCTTCTCCTCTTGACCAGCTATTCCAGTCTTGGCTGGAGAGTGCATTTCTTCCAGTTTGGATATATAAGTGCATCTCTCACAAGTCTGAGTGTTGGGAGGTAAGAGGAGAGGGTTGTCTGTATACATGAGGCAGTTGCTACACTGCCTCAGAATGCCCAAGTTCACCAGGTTAATAGGAGAAAGCACAGGGAACTGACCTCTAGACATGCCAGGAGAGATGGTCATTATTAATAAGTACTGGAGCTGTTTCCTTATAGGACGTTTAGTGCTGCTAGCACTTATGTGTGCTACAATGATAGCTACAAGAAACCAGATGAAGTGCTAGGCAAATAAGCTAGTTAAATGCAAGAGAGAAGATAACTAGCAAGATCTAAGGGTAAAATTGAACAGCAGACTTTCTGGCACTGGTAATAGTTTACCCTAGCTTAGTGGCACTGCACAGCATGCAAACCCATGCAAACTTGGGCTTTTAAAGCAGAAAGTTGAAAGGGAGCAAGAAACCACTCCTCTTGTGGTAGATAGGCTACCTAGTGCTTACCACTCCCACTGATAAGCTGAAAGGCTTCCCTATAACACAAAAAGGTCTGGGGAACTCAGAAACTACAAATCTGTATCTGGACTACTCTAGTAACAGGAAAGGCGGAAAAACAAGCTAGAACTTTTCTTTAAATATAACAGTAGAAAATGAGTAAACTGATTTAAACAAATTAACCAATTAACCAAAAAAGCTCAAAACTAAGCCCTGTTCCAGCAGTCTTCAATCAGACAAGTTCTGACTGCACACTCCTGCCACTAGGGTGCAGGGGAGGGAACCTTCTCCAAAACAAAGATGGTCTGGATTAGTGCTCAAGTTATACAAACAAAGCTAGATTCAGCAGGTCTGAATCTAGTCTATGCTACAGAAAACAAGGCGCACCAATTTCAGAAAGAAACAGTTCAACTAAGCAGGCACAATAAGCCTTTAACCAGAAATTCCCAGCTCAGAAGGGCAGAATCTACCATCTCCTCCCACAAGAGTGCAGACCACAAACCTTCTTAATGTAAAATAACTGACCTGAAGCCCAAGTGCTTAAACCAGAACTAAGACACTTTTAGAATAACAGACACTAAGCCTTCAATCAGCAACTTCCAACTAAGAAGAATGTAAGCTACCTGTCCTGCCACAAAAGTGCAGATGACAAACCTTCTTAATGTAAAACAACTGGCCAGAAGCCCAAGTGCTTAAACCAAAAGGCTTAGAATAACAGTTACAATTTAATCAGGCTACTAACAAGCAGTAATAAATGCAGCAGAATAAATTCAATTGAGTACTTTTAAGAATAGGCAGCAAAAGCAAAATAATAAAGTAGGAAGAAACACAAATACAGTAAAAGCAGATGAATAAAGTGCAATTGTTTTTAAATATAACAGCAGCAAATGAGTAAACTGATTTAAAAAAATTAACCAATTAATCAATAAAAAAAATAAAAACTGAGCTCCGTTCCAGCAGTCTTCAATCAGACAAGTTCTAACTGCACACTCCTGCCACTAGGGTGCAGGGGAACCTTCTCCAAAAAATGATGGCCTGGATTAGTGCTCAAGTTATACAAACAAAGCTAGATGCAGCAGGTCTGAATCTAGTCTATGCTACAGCAAACAAAGCACACCAATTTCAGAAAGAAGCAGTTCAAATAAGCAGGCACAATAAGCCTTTAACCAGAAATTCACAGATCAGAAGGGCAGAATCTACCCTCTCCTCCCACAAGAGTGCAGACCACAAACCTTCTTAATGTAAAACAACTGGTTTGAAGCCCAAGTGCTTAAACCAAAAGGCTTAGAATAACAGTTACAATTTAATCATGCTACTAACAAGCAGTATAAATGCAGCAGAATAAATGCAATTGAGTACTTTTAAGAAGAGGCAGCAAAAGCAAAATAAAGTAATAAAGTAGGAAGAAACACAAATACAGTAAAAGCAGATGAATAAAGTGCATTTGTTTTTGGTTAAGTGAGAAGGGATGAGACACAATAATTTAAGATTGATAAACTAAGGAGTGGGCTTTCCCAAATGATCTCTCTCTACTTGGTAGAATAATCTGATGAGATGGGGCTGGGAGTAGTGTCCAAAATGAGATTTATAGTAGGGGTGGGCAACTCAAAAGCCACCAAATTTAAGAACACAACAAGGACTGGACGTGTGGGTGGGGAACTCTTAAAACTCCAATAGAACAGAAAACTTAAAAGAAAACAAATGTAATAGTAGAATAAGATACAAAATAGAAGTGATCAAACATTAAATAAAGAGCTTCAAATCAAAATTCAGTGCAGAGATGAGTGATACTCAGAGCAATGCAGACCACACAAACACTTCAGACAACTACAGATATTTCTAAATAAAAGAGCAATGCTGTCTCTTAGCTCCTCCCACTAATTAACTGATGTTATGCTGGTCATGATTCTGTTTACATAAAATAGTATGATGAACATGATTCTGTTTATATGGCATGGTATGCTGGACATGATTCTGTTTACACAACATGGTATGCTGGTCAAGATTCTTTACATGACATGGTATGCTGGATATGATTCTGTTTGCATGACATGGTATGCTGGTCATGATTCTGTTTGCATGACATGGTATGCTGGACATGATTCTGTTTACATGACATGGTATGCTGGTCATGATTCTGTTTGCATGACATGGTATGCTGGACATGATTCTGTTTACATGACATGGTATGCCGGAATTGGTTCTGTTTACATGACCTGGTATGCTGGTGCCCATTTTTCATGCTAAGTTTACTTAGGGCATACAAAGACCCATCACAAAGCTTAACACTGACACCCCTGTCATATCTAATATCACAATTGTTTTTAATGTCAAGATATTTGCCTGATTGGGCTCCTGTTACCTGCTCTTGATCCAAATTTCCTCACTTCCTTTCAATCTTTTTTAAAACCATATAAATGTGAACAAAAACATGCCACCATCATATTTAAATATTCATGTAATTTCAAGTATTTATGTCATCATTTGTTAGATTAGATTGCAGAGACTATCACTTATTTGGAACATGCTCCTCATCCATGTGAAGCAGAGTTCCTCCCCATCTATGTGAAGCAGAGTTCCTCCCTAACTCAATTCAAGTGTAACTTGGACAATTGGATGGAGAAGAGGAAAATCATCCCTGGTTTTGCACCTGTGTGTCAAATAAACACAGGCAGCCTGTAAATGGTTCATCTCCCAGGCCCCTGCTTGTAAATGTTTCATTTGCTATGCTGCTGCTTACACTTATCAGGGGTACCAAAACTTGTCAGAGATTTGGAATGCATGGCTAGGCTTAAAATATCCCTGGTGGACATTAGCCTAGTACACATCTATAAACCTATGAGCCCATGAGATTCATGATGGATGTAGTACTTTCAGTATGAATCAGTCCATTAAATGATCTAAGGATCCAGCAGTTCAGTCACATGCATCAGATATGTTGCCATCAGTATGGTCTGCCATCTTCACAAAACTTCAAAACAAACATCTTGACTAACAATAACCCTTGGGAGAGGTGTAGAATAAGCTGAATAGAGGGCCTGTATGAATGATCAAACAGCTCATGGGAATTCTTTTACTACATTAACACATTGGCACTCATTATAGAGGAATTCATACTGATAAAACATATTTTTGTTTTTTTCTTGTTAGCATCAAAGGTGTAAGGGCTGTTCTCTAACATGATACTGGTATAAAAACTTCACCTAGGTATGACCCTTTGAAGTTTATGCGATATTGTCAACAGCTTTTATGAACTATATTCTCAATGGAAGGTCCCAGTTATTACTTCCAGCTGGAAATTTTTCTTTTTTGTCCAGACTCTCTTTGACTCTAACTCTGTATGATTGCTCTGTGTTTGTTGTGCAGATCTCTTTTCTTACGTCTCTTGAAAGGAGCTTGTGGCTCAGTCAATAAAATTATGGCTCAATCAATAAAATTAGGTAACTAACTACTGAGTCATATACATCCAGACATGACAATGGTCACATTATACTACTGATGGACGAATGACATGCATTTTTCCACTGCAGTGGGAGGCCACATGCACCACATGAATGTTCCTATCTTAGGTGACAATCACCTTGTAATATATATTACCTGTAGCTTGCTGGAATATACTGTTAGACAGATGTGGGATATTATATGAATACTCTGCCAACAAAGCTTACATTAAGAGATGGCGCAGTACTTCTGCAAAGTAAAAAAAAAAAAACTTGATGAGGGTCTGCTTGCCACATTAGAAGTTCTAGGCAGATGTTATTCTAGTCAGATCTTGAGAGTGCATTCTGCTCAATTCATGGAACTGGTGGTTAAGACGCATCAGTCAAAACAAGAACAGTCTTGTCATTTTTAGGCTGACCCAGCCAATTGTCCTTTATACATTCAGGCCTACAACAGCAGCTCTAGTACTAGGCTGTTACAGAATTATAAAAAGGCTTCATGTACAGCTGTGCCTACTTTCACAGCTAGAGAGGACAACAAAAGTCAAATAAGACCTGAATATTTAATACCTGAACCTCACAACATTGTCCACGAGTAGCTGCTTGTGAAGGCATTTCTGCTTTTAGAATCTATTCTCTGTAATGTGGGGGGATCATGGCATATTCCATAATTCATGTTTATCAATACAAACTATTCCCATTTGTCTTTGAACAAAACAGTTTAAGCCTTCTTCCTGCCATCTGCATGGTGTCTACAAATATCATATTTCAGATTATCAACAGAAAGCCTGAAACAGCAGTTATTAAATTTCCTAAAGGTATTTGTGGAGGTCTATGACTATAGCACAATGAGAACAGATGGCTGAGTACCTTTGTAAGGAGAGTGACAAAATGTTATTTCCATCGTGTAAATCTGAAACTCCATAAGTATAGGTGGTGGTTATCAGGTGGATGAAGTACTGTAAAATAGAGGATTAGATTTAAAATTAGTTAACAAGTGGCATCTTATGATCCTGAGTTTGATTTCTTTAGTCTTCAGTTTTATAGTCTCTTATATAATCAAGTCTTTTAAATAGACCAGACTAAACCAGTACTCCTAAGCTGCCATTAGTAAAGTCAATCTTACCTACTAAATTGTAATAATAAGAGCAATTTGTTAACCAGGTAGGCCAATTGGACACAGAGACCATTTTCAGAGGTAACCAAGGAGCAATTTCTGGTTAAGTGATTTGCTCAAGGTCACACAGTTGACAAATGAGAGCTAAGGGTAACAAACCCTAAACCACAGGAACTACAGTTCACATCCTTAACTCTCTGAGCTAGCTCCCAACCCTCTTGCCTAATTAATGAAAAGACAAAATGTTAAAGACTTCTAATGATGGTGCAGTAAATAGTATAGATCAGATCAACACTTTGAACAGGCTGTTTTTTCAATACAATTTGGTAGAACAGTGCAAGAAGCTGTGCAGAGAGTGGTCACATGACTTGAACCAATAAAAAGGGAAAGAAGAAAAGAAATACAGGACTTGAAAGAGACTGTATCATTGTCAATCCCTTTTCCCACTTTTCTACATGAGGCTAGGGTGTGGCATCAACTGTCACCATCTTTATAAATGGATCAACTGGAGCAATGGAACAACTGGTCACCGCTCCCACAAGAGGGAACAACATATTGGACCTGGTCATCACCAACATGGGGACTCTATGTTCCACACCAGAGGTAAACCCCTCATTGGTAAGATCAGACCATAAACAAATTTCCCTGGACATCCATATCCCGTCCCCACCCCCAGCCAAGGAAATCACTGTAAAGAATTTCTCAAAAGCCAACTTTGCACTTCTCAAGACTGAGGTGGAATCCTTCAAAGCCCCTGGGCCAGAGGATAATACAGCCCAATCCGCAGAATCCTTTACAAATGCATTCTATGAGCACCTGCAGGAATGCATGGATCGTGCTATCCCAAATAAAACCAAGACTCACTCCTCCAAAACAGGAGACCGGTCTGGTGGACCCCGGCCATAAATAAACTATACAACAGAAGGAGGAAGCTACTACATGACAGAGCAAAATCCCAAAAAGGGAAGGCATCTCTGATCAGTATTAGCAAGAAACTTCGATCCCTCATAAAATCATCAAAGGCCAGTTTTGAAAGAAAAATTGCCCTAGACAGTAAAGATAATCACAAGGCCTTCTTTAGTTATGTCAGGAACATGGGCGGAAACTCCCAAATATGCTCTGAATTGTTGCATAACGGTACAAAATATACCGAACCTACAGACATAGCCAACATCCTGGCAGACAGATTCAGTGCAAACTTCTCCCCTTCCCCCCCAAAGGAGCAAATGCCTATCCCAACTGAATGTAACCTCCCTGACATCACAGATGCACAGGTGAAAGCTGCCCTCTCCAAAGCAAAAAACACAGCATCTATGGGACTGGACGGTGTCCCAGGCTGTGTCTTACATGAGCTCCAAGAAGAACTGAACCCTCACATTAAGTCACTGTTCAAACTTAGCCTTACTACAGGATATGTACCCAAAGAATGGCGTACAGCTAAAGTGGTCCCACTCCACAAAGGTGGTGCTACAACGGATCCCGGAAACTATCGCCCCATAAGCCTGACTAGTCTGGTCTGTAAAGCTATAGGGCGTATTATCATGGAACTCATAAAGAAAGACATTGGGAGCCTCCAGACACTGGACCCTGCCCAATTCGGCTTTGTTAAGGGCAGATCTTGCCTCTTAAACCTAGTTGATTTCTTTGAAACAGTTACCAAAGCCATAGATGAGGGCAAGGTAGTCCACACAGCCTACCTGGACCTCGCAAAAGCCTTCGACACAATACCCCACTCAGGCATCATAAATAAGCTTACCAGCTTAAATATCAACCCCTATATCACAAGATGGGTTGCAAACTGTCTCAGAGATAGAACCCACATGGTCAGAATCTCAGGCGCCATGTCCGAATCCAAACCAGTTACAAGTGGCATCCCACAGGGCTCAGTTCTGGGACCTCTCTTGTTCGGTATATACTTCTCTGAGGTTCAGGCTAACATGGGGGGATTATGGCTGACAAAGTTCGCAGATGACTGCAAACTGGGGGCCATAATCGAATCTCCAGCTGACACAAGCATCCTCCAAAAGGGTCTCACAGAGACGGATGCTTGGTGCCAGAGCCACGGCCTCAAGCTAAATGCTAAAAAGTGCATAGTCATCCCCTTTGGGAAAAACAAGGTGCCCACAAATTACCACATAGGAGGTAATCCATTAAGTACGGAAGAAGTAATTAGAGATTTGGGGACCAACGTAGATAGTAATCTCTCCTTTGATAATCACGTTGCCAAAGTGGTTAGAAAGACCTTCTATATAGCCCACCTTATCACAAAAGGGTTTGCATTTAGATCAAGAGAGGTCATTGTGCCCCTCTACTCGTCACTCATCAGGCCCATAATTGAATACAATGCCACTTTTGGTATGTACCTTACCCGACACCTGCAGCAACTGGAGAGACCCCAAAAGTACCTCACCATGAGGAACATGGGCTACAAACAGATGTCCTATGCAGCTCGACTAAAGAAACTCCAGCTCTACTCAGTTGCTTACCGCCTACTCAGAGGCGATCTATGCCTGACGTACAAAGCCATGTCAAACCCAGAATTAATGGACATGCTCCACCTCAAAAAATCCAAGTCCCTTAGAGCTACACGCTCCAGGGACCTAAACCTCAGCAGAAAAATAAATAGGACATGCTGGAGGGACAGATTAATTTCCCAGAGGCTCCCCTCACTCTGGAATAGAATCCCAATTCATGTTAGACATAGCCCCTCGCTGACCCTCTTCAAGCGAAATCTGGACGCGTGGATGAGAAATCACAAATTCACCCCTGGGATCTCTTCTGTGTCCCTGCTAGACAGAGGCACAGTAAACTAATCTCAAAAGGGTACCTTCTGTGACCTACTTTACAGAGGCACAGTAGGCTAATCTAATAGGGAGGCGGAAGCCAAATACACTCTGGCTAGGCTTATAAATGCCCTAGGGCAGATAGCCTAGTATCCACCTATGAACCCGCCTAAAGTCATTGAAACTCTCCTTCCTTCGTCAATGGTCATGCTTGACTAATGCAGGTCTTCTGTCACTGCTTTCTTGATGATGTGCCCAAACCACTGTAATTTATTCTCTTTGATCTTCTCTGCATTTGAAACTGCTTTAGCTTCTGATCTGATGTCCTCATTTCTTCATCTGTCCCACAGTGTGCATCCTACCACCCATTTCAGGCATTTCATCTCTAACACCAACACCTCTAGCTTCCTCATCTGCTTTGCCTTTACTGCCCAGGATTTTGTACCCTACAATAGTACTGTTCACACCAATGTTTTGTACACCTTACTTTTCAGCTTCTTTGGCATTCTTCTGTCACACACTACCCCTGACACTGTGTGCCAGTTGTCTGTAGTCCCTCTGATTCTAGCTTTGACCTCCTCATTCAGACTTGCAATCTCTTCACCCTCTTCTATTGATACTTAAAGCTGTTCATGTATTCTACTATTTTCCCATCTATATCAATTTTCAGTTTCCTGTGATGTCCCCATTTGCTACCAAGGCAACTGCCTTGTCTGTACTCAGTTTCATCTTATTTGTCTTCAGTTTTGCAATCCATTACCTTATCATTTGCTAAAGTTTCTGTTCAGAGTCTGTAATGCTGCATTCTCTGCATACAGCATCTTTGTTGATCTGTCCCTTCCAACCTGTTTGCTAATGTAGCCCCTCACCAGCATGAACATCAGTGTGCTCACAGATGAACCCTGAAGCACACCCACTTCACTGCGAACCCTTCTTACCTGTGTCACTGGGGCCTTGTGCATAGCCTGCATTAATTCTACCAATGTTTCTAGCATTTCAGACTCTCTCAGAACTGTCCAAGTCAGCTTTCTTGGGACCTTGTCATATGCCTTTTCCAAGTCTAGGATTGCCCAGTTTGACTCTTTTCTCATCTCTAGCTTCTTCTCAACTGCTTCACTGCAAACATCAGGCCAGTTGTGCTGCATCCTGGTCTCAATCTGAACTGCTCATCTCCATCTTAATTTCTACTACTCTGTATATCTGTGTATTAATCACCATCTCCAGTACTGTCATGCAGTCTGACAGATGTTTGATATCCCCGTACTGCTGATGGTTGTGAATGCCCCTTTGTTCTTGTACACTGGCACTAGAATATTCGTTCTCCATTCATCCAGGATACATCTTTCTCTCCATACTGCTATGAGTACTCTCTAGAGCTATTTCTCCCCTTATTCACCCAACATCTTGATCATATATCTGTTGTGACCTCATCTGACCTACTGTTTTCCCTGACTTTATTTTCCTTTGTGCTGTTCCTACTTCGTCTAAGTTGGCACCTCTTCCTCTATCATTGTAGGCTGTATCTGGGGCAGTACATCTTCTGTAGGGCTTTCTTATTTCAGAAGCTGCTGGGAGTATATGAGACTGAAAATATGCCTTATTGAAACTCAATTTATATAAATCACAGTGCATAAGAAATAGAATGAAAAGCGTATTAAAAACACTTGATTATTAATTTAGCATTAAGCATACACATATTAATACATATTTTTCTAACATCTTTCCATCTACCTCTGATGTCTTGTGTACTGGTAAGCAGGTTGTTGCTGGCATCCCTTATGAAGGATCTCTGATGGCTATCTTCTTTATCTTTCTGTCTCTCTCTTGCAAGCTAATAGAGTTTCTTTGTGCCATCTACTGAGACACTTTCCAGAAACTGGTAGAGTGTCTCTGATGCCTCATTCTTTGTTATTGTGACTGCTATCTTAGCCTCTTTGATAGCCAATCAGTATTCCTTCTTAGCCTGATCTGTCTTTCCTAGCTTCCACTTTTTCCTGCACTATTTTCTTTTCATAACTTCCTGGACTTCTTTATACACCACTAACTTTCTTTCTGTATCTTATTTCCATATCTGGCTTGGGTGTATATTTATTCTATAGTCCCCAAACATGCTGTTGAAGGAGACTGTTGCTTGGTTGATGATAACTCCAAAATGCCACAGAGTGAACATTTTAAAATGTCTAAGCAGTTTTGGGTCTTGGATTGCTCTGTAAGCCAGGCATAAGTCTCCCCTAAGAAGTCTATACAATATGGAGTATAGTGATAGGGACTTTAGTCAGTCTGTATAAGACACATGCTGGAGCCCCTTGATCTTCTTGGTTAGAAACCTCTGAGGTCTCTAATTGCTGCAGGTGCTTAGTACATGACATGCCAAACGGGGTATTATTCTCAGTTATGGGCCAGATAAGTGCCGAATATAAGGGGGGGTTATATCTTCTTTTGCTCTTGAGGTGATGCCTTTACTAATCAAGTGTGCTATGTAGAAAGCTTTCCTTACTACAATAGACACATGGTGGTCAAAGTTAAGGTCGCAGTCAACTTGTGATCCCAGGTCCCTTACCACTTCATGGGTACTTAGGGTTTTGTTGTTGATTTGATAGTGTGAAGGGACATTGTTTGTTCTGAAGGGAATGATGATGCATTTCTTTGCATTCAGTTTGAGACCATGACTAATACACCAGTCAGTGGTCTGAGTGAGACTCTTCTGGATTATATTGACATCATTTGGAGATTCAATGATTGCACCTAGTTTGCAGTCGTCTGCAAACTTGGTTAACCACAACCGCTCAGTTTTGACCTAACCTTCTGAGAAGTATATACCAAATAATAGGGGGCCCAGCACTGACCCCCATGGCACCTAGCTGGTAACAGGTCTGCTGGCTGATGTAGAGTCACCCACTCTGATAGTGTGTGCCTGGTTTGTGAGCCAGTTGGCAACCATCTTACAACAAAGAGGTTTACATTCAGTTTGCTAAGGTTATCTGTAATGTCTGTATGTGGGATTGTGTGGAAAGCCTTTGCCAGGTCGAGGTATGCTGTGTGCACAGATTTACCCTCATCAATGGCCTTGTTCACATTTTCAAAGAAATCCACAGGAATTAACAGTCAGGATCTACCCTTCATGAAGCTGAATTGAGTAGGAGCCAGGGTTTGGAGGTCACCTATGTCTTTATTTATGAGGTCCATACTGATACATTCTATGGCCTTACAGATGAGGCTTGTCAGGCTTATGGGTCTGTAATTACCGTGGTCTGTTGCTAAGCCATCCTTGTGGAGGGGAATAACAATTGCTGTTCTCCATTCTGCAGGAACAAAGCTTGTGGTTTGGCTATGACTGAAAAGGATACTTAGGGTGATGCTAGGTCACGTTTTAGCCTGTTTAGAAGACAGCCTGGGATGTTGTCTGGTCCCATGCTTTGGACAAGGCTTTGAGGACCTGCTCTTCAGAAATGTAAGGTGGTGGGTGGAGGTTTAGGGGAAGGCTTGTTGTAAGTTAGGAGGGGATAAGGGAGTGACATTTTCACCAAACCTATCTGCTAGCAAGTTTGCTATCTCTGTGGGGTCAGTGTGTGTGATACCATTGGCCACTAGTTCAGCACATGCTTGGGTCCTACCCTTTAGGTTACATACATAGCTGTAAAAGGCTTTATGATTATCCTTGGCTGTGCTTGCTAAGTTTTTCTGAAAGGAGCTGTCGGAGGATTTGACAAGTTTTCTTATCTGCCTGTTGAGGCTGAGGAGGGTGCTTTTCCACTGTTGGCACCTTGCCTTTGTTTTCTTGGACAGCAACTTATTTGCATTTATTGTAAAGTTTGTTGATACTGAATGTCCACCATGGCAGCTTATTTTTATTTGGGGCTCCTTGATTCTTTCTGGTACGATTGAGTTTATACACTTATGCAAGTGATTGTACAGGGCTTTAGTGTAAGCTTTGGCATAGTTACCACTTCCAACTTGGGGTGGGGCTTGGAATGCATTTATACCTTCACCTAGGAGGGTATAGTTTGCCTTGGTGAAGTTTTTTTAGTCTGATTTCACCCTGTGTGAGTTCTGGTGTTAGTGCCAGCTTGAAGGTGACTGACTTGTGGTCAGTTTTAACTAATCAGTGTTTGACAGTTATGAAAGTGCATCTATTTGATATGTTGTTATTCCCTTTGTTGGTGTATGGACAGTTTGCTCCAGGGCATTTGAATTAACTAAGTCAATTAACTTTTGTGCTAGCAAGTTAGGACTAGCGTAGGTTTCCCAGTTGATGGTGGGATAATGGAAATCCCCCATAACCAGTGTGTTTGGTAAAATTTGGATTGTCTCCAGTTTGGTCAAGTAGGCTTCATGGGCGTCATGACCCATGGAGTGGGATCTATAACTGGCTATGACTTGAATGGGGGTATTACCCACCCTAACCTGGAACTGGAGTAACTCCATGGAGTTGTGCAGTCTAACTAAAAGGGAGGTGAATTTATCTCTAATATAGATTAAAACACCACCTTCTTTGGTTTTCACACATTCATTTTGCAGTCTAAAGGTATGGAGGGCATTGTAGCCTTGCAAGACTGGTTTACTCTCTAAGGCCTAACCAGGAATCTGACAAGAAATATTTGTGTAACTGAAATTTCAGAGAAGGCAGAAATTTTGATTCAGATATCCTGCATTCATGATAAATTGGTGGATTTGATGGACTCCATAAGACACAAATTCAAATGAAAATGGCTGATAGACATTACATGCCAGCTCAGGGATGATAAGAAACATCACTTCATATTTTAGTGTGATTTGAAACATATCAAATAATAGATCAAGTGCTATTCTTGTTATGGAGGTTGGGGAAAATTCATAGGTTGGGAGATCACTTGTCTTTGATCATTAAATCTGTGCACAATTTGCCATGGCAGTGAGGGAATGCAGACTAAGAAAACAAGTTTCACTTGTAGTACCCTGCTGGGTTTTGAACATTTTTTCTTTCTGCATGGTGGAAAATGTTCATAGATCCTCTGTAAATGAAAATTCAGCTTGAGAGATAAAGTACACGGACAGAGTACACGAAGAAAAGGATGAAGCCATGAAGATGGAGTGTGAGTAGCTGAATGGAATAAATTGAAACATTTCAGATGATCTTTGAAAGGAGAGGCTGTAGGAACCTTTGCAGCCTGGCAGTGTTACAAAAAAACTGTCAGTAGTTTTCATAAACTGGTCAGGAGAATGAATCCATTACAGTGGACTTGGTGAAGGTGGGTTAAAATACAATATATTTATGGCCATGTTGCATTATTTAAAAAGTTTTAAAACTGACTGTGATAACATAGAAGTACTCAAAGTGGGTTACGGTAAGACTGGTTTCAGTAAGGGGTGGGGTGCACATCTTTAAAACCAAATCCTTTTACTTACTTTGGTATGGTGGGGAGAGATAGGGAAACTTAGCTTCTCTTCACTGTGTCTGCAGCTAGAGGTGAATATTAAGTTATATAATCTGTCTTTTTAAAAGTGGTTTACTGCACAGTGTGATCAATAAACTGAAGTGCCATAAACTACTTGAAAAGGGGGACCAACTGGGGTGAATTTACATGAGAACTAAGACGGTTATTAGACCTACAGAATATCAACTACAGTAACAAAGTTGTGTGTTTGGTTGGTTCTGATAAATGAAGTATGTTTGAACATATTTTAATTTCTGCTGAGTTGGTTAGGAACCTTTCTTTTATATATTATGGCCAAGATAAACTTCTTTATAAAACATGAACAAATTATTAAAGATATAATATATGCAAGAAAGGGGGTGAGCAAGAAGCAGGTATTTGAATGAAAAAGCACTCCACTGTTAACATGACATTTCAATAGGGAGCCATAGTTATATGTAGGATTAGACAGTTGTAACAACTGCAGTGAAAGTGATAGGGGATCCTAGAAGGAGATGTGCTCCTATCATAAGGAGGTATGTAGTGGCCTATATGAAAACAATGGGCTTAGTGTTGGTATCTGATATCAAATGAACAACATGATTTTGAATGGGTGGTTCAGCATGTGGCCAAACAGGTAAAATACGTGTCATAACATAACATGTAAATTTAGTTAAGGAAATTAACATTTATTCACTATCTCTTTTGGCTTATGATTTATTATAATGTTAGGTTAGTGTGATGGTATCTTCATGACTAGAAAGGTACTGTCAATTTCCAATGAGTTTTTGAAAGAAGCAGATATTAAAACAGTGATGTCAAAAGCTTATTGAAATAAATGTATTAATGACAGAGTGGACAGTTTTATCAGACTGGATGAGTTAAAGGTAGAGATAGGATGGAAGTAAAAAAAGACAGCTTATTTTGTCAGCATAAGGTCAGGACTCAGAGGATGGATAAAGAATGGGGACATATATAGTATAGAATAAAAAGCTGAGGAAGGTAATCTTTCTGAGTAGAATTCAAGGAAGAGAAGAGATCTTTAGAGGATAATAGATAATTAAGAGGAGATTTTACATTACTCATTAACAGAGAATTATTTTTATAATTCAACATACTGCTTAGGGCAGCAGACAGTGCAGTGTGTTACAGCAGATGTTTGAAAGGAGGCAGTGGAAAGGTAACTATAGAAAAGTATTCATAGTGAAGTATTTCAGGGAGTGTTATGATGAACTATATCAAGCTCATATGAAAAGGGTTGGGGGTGAAGATGAGACTCAAAATCTAGGTTTGTCTAAACTTAGTCAAACAGAGTTAGGGACTGATGACATTAATTATTATGAGGGAAATATTCCAGAAATTTGGTGAAGAGGGTTGGGAAAAATCACCTGGTAGTGATGGTCTGGCAGCTGAAATTCTGTGTCTTGAAAAAATGAAGAAGTTATGATCAAGTTGCTTGAATTATATAACAAGGCTACATGGGAGAGGTATATACCTGGATTATGGAGTGATGTAGCTGTGATAGAAATACCAAACGAGGGGAAGGATTTGACCCTGCCATAATCATATAGACCATTTTTTTTTGCTTTTTCCCTTCTGCTTCATTCTTTCTGGATTCCCGTAGTACCTCCATCCATTACTTGCTCTACCCACCTCCCCTGCAGCCCATGGACTATATATATATATCTATATATATATATATATATATATATATATATATACATATATATATATTTATGTGTATATATATATATATATATATATATATATATATATATATATATATATATATATATATATATATATATATATATATATATATATATATATATTAAGGCTGGAGCTGGTGTAGAACCTAAGGGCATACTGGGGTGGGTGTGCTCTTGACTGCTTCCACCAGGGGATTCTTTAATTTATGACCTACCCATTGGCTCCCCCTCCCATGTGTTTGCCTGTTTATTTTCAAGGGCTACTGCTCTCTATGGTCCATGCTTCTCTTCAGGGAATACCTAGACAATTGCCATTCCCCCCAGGATGGGCATGTCCATCCTTCAGTGCCAGTACCTCAGATGGCTGAGCCATTAATCAAACCCAAGTCGCCTGGGCTATAATTAGGGCTTCATTCCTCAGTGTCATAGGGCTGGCTTATCATATAGAACAATTTTGGAGTTAAACCAGGACTGCAAACATTTTATGACAGTGATGGCTAAGACAGTGGTAAAATTAGATCAGCAATTGATAGATAATGATCAGTGTGGATCCACAAGTGACAGAGAAATGTTTAATAATATGCAGTTAATGGTGTACAGTGATTACACCAACATCAGTTAAAAGACAGTCTAGTGCTACTATACTGTGAGACCCAATCTTTACAATGCTTAGGAGGGTGCTTAACAATAGTTAAGCATCCCCTAAGTGTTGTTCAGATTACAACTAATGCTAGGCACTAATAGCTGAGAGTGTGTCCAACAAGTGACAGTGGCAGAATGACAAGTAGCTTTGTTTGAATGTAATTTCTGCCTGCTATCTTAGAGGATTACAGTTAATCAAAACAGAGCTGCTTCCCATATGCACAAGATATGTAAAGACAACTCCTGCTGTCTGTTTAATAGTGCTTGTCAACTCCTTTACCAGCTTTGAAAAGCAGCAAAAGACTTTCTTTTTTTTCTGTAACTAGTAGTACATGGACCAGATAAATCTCAATGTACTACAAAGAATTGTGATTGAGTCTCCAACAGTTCACCTCTCGAACTTCACTCTTAAGGTAAATTTCTTAGCATCCATGTCTCAAACACATAATAAGCAGGTTATGATCAAAGACCCAATTGTAATTATCTATATTATAGATGGCATTATTACTAAGACCTACACAACAGGGAGGATAATCTCTACTGGTAATACTGTTGGATGCAGAAAAGATATTTGATGGACAGGATTGGTTTTAGCCATTGAAGGTATTGAGGTATTGAAGCATTTTAGATTTTCAGACAAATTTATTGACTTGATGAGAGCAGCGTAGAGCAAGCCCAAAGTGTGAGTCAAAACAGATGGGAGTATATCATTGCATATAACAACAGGTCTATTTTACCACTGTTATTCACTTGCATTTGGAGCCCTTAAAGGTCTTAACTAGAATATTTGACATAAAGAAACACAGAATAATGAGAAATGAATTCAAGATATCTTTGTTTGTGAATGATGTTTTGATTTATTTGACTGAAACTGTAGATGATATTGAACAGTTGTTTCATATACTTGACAAGTTTGAAGGTTTATCGCAATATAAAGTTACCAAAATAGAAACTAGGGCAGTCACAATCAATTATGTGCCTTCTGATGATGTGAGAAGGAAGTATGAATGTATGTGAAGAAATCAGTCTATAAAAATTAAGGGTTTTGTTAGAAGGTACTATAGAAGAGTCAGTCTTTAGAACAATGAGTTTAAACGTAGACTAAGGGACAATATTTGTAGATGAGAACTGGATAAGAGGGTACATATATTGTATTTATTTGTGTTACCTTTATTATTATATATATATTTCAAACCTTTCTTTCCAGCCAAGCTTCTACTGAATTTTTGGAAGTTCATTATTAATATGACATATGAGTATGCCTGTGAAGGGGGTAATTCTTGAGTGACACAATTAGATGATAGTCTTGAGTTTTACTATGAAGCAGTGCAGTTTAAGATTTGATTATCCAAATCCTCACAATCCTTTAATATCCTTGACTGTGATAACAATCTCATCGAAATAATCAGCACCTCCTGGGAATATGGCTAGACCTCACTAAATTTCCATGAGCACACAGAAGCCAAGATTAGCATTCTAATCTTCTGAGCCAAAAATATCTGAGTTCCTTTCATATCCAACAAGGGCTTCCACAGGAAAAGGTACCTCTTTGCCATACATGAGCATGGTCTCTTCTTGTTTGTCTTGGCCTCTGTCAAAAACACTACCACTCTTTGGACCCCCTTCAATAAAATATGTCAATTCATAGCAAACTCACCATGAATGAACACCAGTGCCTAACTTTTTCAAAGGCTAAGTGAATTCTGGTGCAGGCCAGATCAAATGTTAGTCTTGCTTTCTTACTGTTCAAAAATATGCAAACTTGACACCCTGTCCCCTCACTCTTCCAGACTTTTTACTGGCACTCAGAGTTATAACCTAAAAAAAAAAACAAGCCCTTCCTGCAACCCCCTTCTCTCAAACTGCGCCCGACTAGTCACTGCTTCTTAGTTTGTTTGTCTTCCGGCTTTTTCCCGGTTAGGGGTCGCCACAGCGGAACTCCGGTCCGCTAATGATTGGCAGTAGATTTTTACATACTGGCTTGCCGGGCCTAATGCACAACCTTCAACGAAGGAACGCCCATTCATGCATGTCGCTACACAGAAGACGCTCTAACTGAGAATCGAATGGACAACGTCTAACTGTGAGGCGACAACGCTACCGCAGCACCACCACCGCAGACTGCTTCTTAGTACTGGCCCAAAACTATAGCAGTCACTTCCTCATGATTTAACTGCTCACATGATATACTGCTTGTTCACACCACAGTTCAAACAATACGTACTAAAACAGTTTGAATGCAACTATCCATTTAAAGGGTATGTCACATAAACTGATATCTCACAATGCGTAATACTTTTACTTCCTATATACCTGATTCGCCTGATTAACGCAGTCATCCTAAACTGATTCAGTTTACTCTGCCATTACTACTCTGGACCCACTCTACATAATCTAATCTCCTCTTTCATCTTATGGATCTCATTTGTTTTCCTAACCTAGCAAATACTACCCATACCTCCAGCACTTCTGCAACTTTAAATCTGCTTCAGCCTTTTCTATTCCATTTATATAACTGTAATATTTGGTTTGTTAGTTATTATTTGTGTATATTGTTTGTCAGATTGTCTGTGCTTACTCAGTAATGTAAATCATTATTTCCATACTGTACATTGTTTTGTTACATTATGATGCAACCCAAGCTGAGCCTGTAATTGGTCAATGTTTGATCAGTGTTCTAACCCGGAAAACCAATTTAAATAAATAAATAAGATGTGCAGCAATTAGCATTGTCACCTCACAGCAAAAGGTTCTCTGGTTCGATCCTCAGCTGGGGTGCCTTCTGTGCAGAGTCTGCATGTCCTCCCTGTGGTCGTCTGGGTTTCCTCCAGGTGCTCCGGTTTCCTCCCACATCCCAAAGTCATGCTGTAGGTGGATTGGACACTCTAAATTGGCCCTAGGCATGAGTGTGTGCATGTGTGTGCCTTCTGTGAAAGGTTGGGAGCCGGGCTGGCAACTCAAAACTGTAAAACTCCACTGCCAATCATGAGCAGACAGGTGATCCGCTGTGGTGACCCCTAACTGGGAAAAGCCGAAAGAAGAAGTAGAAGAAATAAGATGTTATACTTTATTTCACTCTATATTTATGACACATAATGGAAAATTATAATTCAATAGTTACTGAAGAAATTAAAAAATATGAAGGTATATTAGGGGACTATGGTGCAAGAAGGCAAGATTTGTCTCACACAACAAAGAAAGTGTTGGTATCTATTTTTGGTTTCAATTGAATAAATCAAGGCGTCATCCACAAACAAGGGTATCTTGGATTCTTCTCCTATTATTCTACACTCCATTTGTGTCACATAAGAGGAATGTAAAGTTGTCCCCTTATGTTTTACGTATAGATAAAATCAAAACTGGTATGCCAGAGGAACAGAGGTTTAGTTTTAAGGGTTATTATACAGCTAAAGTTTGGTGTACTGGAATTAATACAAAAGAAGCCTTGAAAGTCATACAGCTTTTCCTGGAATCTATTGGAGAGATGCCATTACTTAAATGGTTAATATGTTGGGTATATAAAATATTGCTTAAAATAGGAGAAAATAAGTTAAATGAGTTAAGCAAGAGAGGAGGGATAATCTACGGCTGACAATGACTATAGAAGAATGAAAACATTATAGGCTAGATGACAAAATATGCTATTAAGTCTCACTGTTTTAGAATTTTTGCTTAGAAATGTCTTTACAATTGATTTTCTGTACCATAATCTTTATGAAAAAATGTTCCCAAATGTAGATGTTGCTTATGGAGATGTGAAGACAATGTTATAGTTACATGGCAGCATACAGCCTGATCTTAGATAATTTGAAACAATAGTTGCAATTAATATTAAAACTTTTTTATGAAATGTAGATGCCCTTCACAAACTGTTTAAATGCTTGCATAATTTCTTTGCTGTGCATACTTTTTGTTGTAGACCTGAAAAGGGTCTAGTGGGATCAGTGCTCTATCCTGTCAACAAATATATATATATATATATATATATATATATATATATATATATATATATATGGATCTACTTCATTTGCCATAACTTCCGATTGCCCGATACCCATTTGACCGAAATTTCATTTGACCGAAATTTCATTTGACCGACACTTCATTTGACCGACAAGTATTATTGGCAAGTAAATGGGATATGCCCCCTTCCCCACTGTAGTGTGACGCTGGAGTTAGAATATATAGTTTAGTGGGGTGTGGGGGGCACAGCCCCCCACAATGGAGGCTGTGGGGGGGGCGAAGCCCCCTACTTACTTTTGGTTTACTAAGCAATATTAAAGCAAAACTAAACAATATAATATGAAATTAAGTGGGGGGCTTCACCCCCCCCCACACCCTCCATTGTGGGGGGGTGCCCCCCCAACTATATATATTTTAACTCCAGGGTCGCACTACAGTGGGGAAGGGGGCATATCCCATTTACTTGCCAATAATACTTGTCGGTCAAATGAAGTGTCGGTGAAATGAAATTTCGGTCATTTGGTGTTGGGCAAATGGGTGTTGGGCAATCGGAAGTTAGGGCAAATGAAGTAGACCCATACATACATATATATATATATATATATATATATATATATATATATATATATAAAATGACCAAACAATGAGATATTATTAGGAAAATTATCCTAGCATGCTGTTACAATATTGTTTGCATATCTTTTTTTTAGCTTGCTTTTTCTGTGTCTGATAGAAAAAATATCATTGTTGCAATTTATATGATAAATATGTTGAAGAACCGATTAGCAAAGAGAAAGAATTTGAAAAGAAAGAGTGAATATGTCAAATGCACGAAAAAGAGAAGCTTCTATGAGTGAAGATTAGAAATTAAGTGGGAATGGCATGCTTATTTCTCTTTGGAAATAGCTGATTATAGTTCTGTGAAATGGCTTTTCATAATATTAGATGCAATAAAGTTTTGTTTGTTAAAATGAAGTGGTTAAATTCTGCAGAACCATGAAATGTCATATCCTACATGGAGGAGAGCCTCCACAGTTATTATATCGTCTGACAGAAGATAAGCGAAAAACTGCTCTCACTGGACCCTCGCTTTTTTCCATACAGAAATCTACAGAGCTGTAGTGGTGATTTCCTTTATCTCTGCAGTTGATTTTCTGGTATATTTGACCTGAATTTTATCATTACTAAGGTGACATGTTTTTTTTATTTTGTGTCTATTCATTTTTCTCTCTGTTTACTGGATAGAAGCTTGTACAGATTCTATTGCTATTTCAGTTCACACTTTTCAACTTTCCCTGATTTTGTGTCATATATTTGACTATGTCCCTTGAAAAATTTTTGATTTTCTGGAAAATCACTGAGTATTATTTTTGGGCAATAATGCCAGACAGAGTTTCATACTTGTTCATGCAAAACCTATTGTTCTTTTAACTTTTTATGAATATTAAAATAATATTTAAAAACTTTTCCAGATTTTGGGCTTTTCTTTGCCCATTATTTTTTTTTCAATTCATCCTTAATTCTTAGCAAAGAAGTTGAAAGACAGTTTAGTGATTTTTGTAATCTTAAATCCTGACCTATACTATGGGTTGCATCAAGATTTTTCAGTATCCTGAGGTAATTTTCTGTTTGCACCATTTGTCTTCCTTGTCTTTCTCTCCATCTTTCATTAATACTTTAGTTTTTCAGAGCTAATCATTACTCGATAAGAACAATAGAAATAACTAAAATGTAACCAGATGCTATAAAACTTTAATAAGGATTCTAGGCTACTAAATCTTTCATTGCTGCTGCACTCCTTTGATATCAAGATTCAGGGGATTCAGTAAAAAATGTTACTGAGAGTCAATAAAATCATTATAGCTACATTTAAAGCTTTTACCACAAAATTTTGTTTGTGTCTTTCGGCTTTTCCAGGTTAGGGGTCGCCACAGCGGAACTCCGGTCCGCTAATGATTGGCAGTAGAGTTTTACGTGCTGACTTGCCGGGCCTAACGCACAACCTTCAACGAAGGAATGCCCATTCACGTATGTCGCTACACAGAAGACGCTCTAACTGAGAATTGATCGGGCAACGTCTAACTGTGAGGCGACAATGCTACCGCAGCATCACCACCACAGTTCTTTTAAGTACAAACTGAAAATTCATTATTTTAAATACTGAATGTGTCTTCCCATTTGCACAAACTTTGATGATATACTGTGATCAGACAGGCAGTAGTATTATCTCTCTCTCTCTCTATGTATATGTATATATATATATATATATATATATATATATATATATATATATATATGTAGATGCATATGAGTTTATGTCAGATGATCAAGTTTTAACTTGAAATTTATATGGCTGAGACCATATGATCGAATTTTTTAAAACTCAAATATTAAAAAAAAAAAAAAAAAACACAACCCCCCCACACACCCTGCAAATTCTATATACCAAATTCAAGATCACACTACAGTGAGGAAAAGGGTAAATATCCCAATCTGCACTGTTCCGTGATCTCCATTCAAAAGCTTTGGGTTTTCAGAAACTCGATCATATGGTCTCAACCATATAAATTTTGAGTTTCTGAAAACTCAGTTAACTGATAGGGACCCATGTACACACACACAACACACACACACACACACACACACACACACACACACACACACACACACACACACACACACACACACACACGCATATATATATATATATATATATATATATATATATATATGTATGCACATAGTGTTTACATTTGTATGTGTTTGTACGCATTGATATATGCTTTAGTTATTGTTAACTGAGTTAATGGCTTATTTTCATTGGAGGACTGAGGCAATATTCATACTGACTAGGTGGAAATTTGGCCAAGACACTGGGGAAATTCCTGTAAATGGACTAAATAATAATGACATCATTATGGCTCCTGCAGAAATAAAACTTTTGTGAATGATATCCTCAGCAGAGAAAACTGAGTGACGTTTTAAAGAAAGTAAAACACTGCTTTTAGCCAAATGAATGGTGTGTTTGAATAAATGGTAAATTATAGATGGTGGTAACTGATGATGTGATACCCCAACCCCATGTGGAAAAATGGGAAAAAGGGGGTTCTGTATGGATGGAGGATATGAAAATATGTCTATATTTATTGAATATCTGAAAGTTTCTTTTAATTCAATAAAGTACCCCTTCTCTTCTCCTGATGTCATGCGATCATTTACATCTACTTCAGCTACAACTTGCTCAGGTAGATGGGACCTTTAAAGCATCTTATCTGAAAGATGGGACCTCAGACATACACCTAGTGCGGGATGTGAGAATAAAACCTTCTGATATTCTATCATCAAAGGTCACTAACCTTGACTTTGTGTTTGTGATTGTATGTGTGTGTGTGTTTGTGTGTGTGTACATTTCTGTATGTATTTGTGTGTAATATAAATGTAATATAAATTCAATTGCTGATTCCAAATGATTGAAATCCCATTTCACAGAAACACCATTTAATTAAATTCCAAATAAATGAAACATGCAGGCAAAATCACCCAGCAGAAAGTGTCTCAAAAGGCTTTGCTCCTACATCCCCTTAGCAAACTGTTGAGAAATTGAAAATGCCACACACAGGAATCACCACTAGTGCCCAAATAGAAATCATGCCAGCAGTGATTAAATACAGGTAACCTAAGCACCAGGTATAGCTTCTCCACATATATTTATATAGTTCTATTTCTTTCTTATAAAACTATGTTTAACTATACCACATTCGACAAAGGGGATGTTCAACCAAGTGGTTATACAGCAAAATGGTATTTCAAACACGTGTTGTCATTCAATTCCATATGTGTGATTTTGTGTGTGTGTGTGTGTGTGTGTGTGTGTGTGTGTGTGTGTGTGTGTGTGTGTGTGTGTGTGTGTGTGTGTGTGCGTGTGTGCGTGTGTACTCGCATGTAATATACTTGCATAGCTTAACCTTATAATTGCAGCAGATAATGTTATATTTTTGTTCTGATATGACTATATCTTAATTTTATTGTTGCAATAAGCAACCATGTGGTTTGTTGTGATATGACCTAAATAGCAAAGTCCATAAACACTGCCCAAAACTGATTTTCCTATGGTATTCTGTGAATTTAAATGTTTTATCTACCACTTTTCTATAAATATTAGCAATCTTGTATGAACCTAATTCTGTGTGTGTTGGAGCTTTTCTCCCTATGACTATTATCTACCATTTTGTATAAATTTTTAGCAATCTTTGTATGTACCCAATTTTCTGTACTGGAGCTTTTCTCCCCAGGACTCCATTGAAAACGGGTTCTTTTTGGCCCAATGGACTATCCTGGTAAATCAACTGCAAATAAAATAAATAAATAAATAAATAAATAGTATTCTGTAAGGTCATCAAACTTAACTGTTAAATAATGACTGGTTGATAAAGAAAAATATATCTTACTTAGATAGCTTGTGGAAAAAAAGATAAACATAACGTAAAGCCTTCCATATCTGTTAAGCACATTTTAAATTGGTGACCTGACATATACAAAAATGAAAGGTCAGTCATTAGTCATTTGCTAGTCAGTAGTGACATGTTTATAGGCTCATAAATATTTATGGAGACTATGGACAGGCACACTTTGTAAGTTAAATTAGCTTAGCCTTTCTGCTTTTCGTAATTGATGAACTATAATTATATTATTCTCAGTACAGACGATAAGATAATCTATAATTATATTATTTTCAGGAAAGATGATAAGGTAACCAAAACATGACAAATGTAATATACTGATTATAAAACTATACTACTATGCAGGCATCTTATGAAATACATCTTTTTTACAGTTAGTAATGGGAGCTGTGAAAATGATAGTCTGTGAAATAATTAGCTTTTTCTTTACAGAACATAAAACACATTCCAAAAATGTTCACAGTGGTTGTTTTGTGCCACAGCTGTATGAAGTCCTATGAGGCCTGCCTTGCACCTTCTCCTTGCTATGTATTTCATAATGCAGGAGTCAGGTGGAAGGGTACACAAAGCATGTCATGCTGATACCCACTAGATGGACACCTACCAGGCCTGCTCAGGCTGGTTGTTGTGTAACATTCAGTGTTGGTGATTATGGTGATTGTGACTTCCCATCCAATACTGACTGGAGGTAGGTTGGAGTCTCACTTCAGAGGTGTTACAGTACATTGCTAACCTTAGTACTTTTTGACACCACTTCCTGACATCTGTGGACTTGTATCATTTAGCTGCTATTAAGTAGAGGTAGAGGTAGACTGGTATCCTTGCTCAGTTGTTTTACACTGCATAGCCTTAGTATTGTTTTGGCCTTACTTCTTGTTAGTCATAGGCCTGCATCACTCAGCTATGAGCTATTTATATCATGATTTAAGATTATTTGTAGTGTACCTTTTACATCCATGAGTAAACCATAAGTCAAGCTGTATATCATATAAAGACTAATTAAGCATATTTATGAAAGTAATATGGGCATTACTGCATTATATACAGACATGGAAAAATTACAAGCCAGCAAAAGTGTTATGTAGAAGGTAATAAAGTTAGAGTGTCACAATCATTTAATGAAGAGCAGTGACAGTGGTGGCAAAAACATGTATTCTTTCATGTAGCACTTAAGCCTTAAGTAATTAAACAAATTAACAAGCAACATTTAGCTGTTACTGTCATACTAAATAATCCCATCACAGCATCCTAGAGATTCAATATTATTAATGTTTATAAGGCTGGTAAGCATGTACCAGTGGCCTAGAGGGACACAATCTTGACTACAGCCCAGACAACCAGAGGTTGAGTAGCAGCTCAGGCAATCAACTGTGCAGCTAAGAGAGAATGACCATCCTGGTAGTAATGGTCCATAAGCCTTGGTCTGGCTACACCCACTGCAAGAAATCATGACTTAGCCTTAACCAATGGGCAAAGGGAAACCCTAAATGGTGCCAGATTGCAGACAATTGTGGGTGTGCAGAGCAATGTGTGATCACATGATATAGGGGCATCACCTTTAGGGATGAGTTAGGTTAAACTTAATGCAGCCATTGCTGAGATGCCAACAAGAGCACTAACTCCATAATGGGCTGTCCTGTACTGTAATCCTTGAAGCTATGGTGGTGATGCTTAGGGGAAGTCCTGGGACATGTGTTCAGCTCTCTAAGCTGACAAGACAGTAGCCTTCATTGTTAGATCTATACATCGATAGAAGTGTATACATGTACAAGATGATGTAGTGACTTCCACAAGTGATATGGATTATGCATCCTGTAACCAAGGAGAGTGGTTAGGCCCTTAAAGAGAACCACCCCTCATGGCTGCCTGTATGATGGCCACAACGTAGATTAAATTCGCTGAGAAAAGAAACAAAACCTGCTCCTGCCAATTTTGTTTCTTTTCTCTGTTTGTTTACTGCAGTTGTTTTTTTGCTAAATTAAATTCACCCCAGAGATGGGGAATAAATGAGCAGTGGCAGTGGTTTAATGGCCAGCAGACACAGGGTGAAAAAATGATACCAAAAAATTATAATAATGTAATAATGCACTATAAGGCTTTCAAACTTTTAGACATATTAGTTTTGTGTGTGTGCGTGTGTGTGTGTGTGTGTGTGTGTGTGCGTGTGTGTCCATATATGGGTCTACTTCAGATAAATGAAAACCCATATACCCAAAGATGACATGATGACCGATATATAACCCGATATATCCAGGGTGAGATTCTGTGCCACTAGTTCAAAAAGGGCTACTTAAGAGTAAAAAAACAACAGTAATAGGAGCTCTCTGATTTATTTTGCTTGACTTGCAGCTCTAGTGCTGAATGAAGAAATTATTCCAGACTTAGAACTTTGTAAAAAAAACTTACCTTTACTAAAGTTGCTGATTGTTTTTTGAAATATTCCCACACTACATCAAAGATCTTCCTGCTTCATTCACCCTCACTATACTTGGGTTCACTCCACTCCCCTACCCTACCCCAATTTCCCACACACACCCGCTATGCCTAAATTTATTTCAAACTAACCACACCCACAAACTATCATTATCCAAACAAACAAGTTCTACACAATCAAATTACTGCACTACTTATTATACTTACCATACCCAACTATGAAAAAGTAGGTTATGAAATCAATTATATTAAAGTTCTAATTCAATAGTCTAAGGGTAACTTACTTGAAACTGACTTTAATATCAATTTTACCTGCTTCACCAAGCTATCCTACTAATAAAGCACTACCTCAAAATGATAGCATTATATAGCCTTGCCTTACTGACTTTATCACTAGCCACACATTTAAATTCTTACCAAACCCTTCTAAATAATCCAAACCACTCCCATCCCACTTCTTGTGAGTACCCACACACAGTTTGGCATAAAAGAATTATTATATCACCCCACATATGCAAAATTTCGCCAACTCAACTTTACTATAATCCTATATCAAAACACTCCCCACATCTCCCTAAAATATGACAAATACACAGTCAAAATGATTACAACCATATTAGACATTGTATCAAAACTTATTCTCAGGAGTGATATTCACCCTAACCCAGATCCCAACAGTAGTCAAGACAGTATACCCTTCCAATCCTACAACCAAACCTACCACATATCAAATTTCCCTATGAAGTAATCAGACCTCTTAATATTAAATATTAATATCAGAAGTATTACAAACAAAATCCATGAACTACATGCAGCTCTTTTCATATATTCCCCAGATATTGATCTAATCATACAAACTTGGCTAAAACCTGATATATCCAAAAAATGAAATTCTATCCCCAGGATATAATATAATAAGTCAAGACCAAATGGTCAAAAGGGGTGGAGGAATAGCTATTCTATCAAAAAATAACCTCATTCTTGAATCCACAGAATTGAATGGCCCAAATTTTGATACCCCAGAAAGCACTTTTCTAAAACTTAATGCTAAAAAGCATTTAAATATTTTAGGATCCTATATCCCTCCAGGTCAGAACATCTCCACACTAGAAAATATTTTGGATTGGTTTGCACTGCCCCAAGAGACAATAATCGTGGGTGACTTCAACAATGACTGTATCACCCGTAATTCCAATAATCCTACCAACCACATTAACCTCCATGGCCTCACCCAAACTATTCAAGTCTCTACCAGGATAGATAAATCATCTAATAGACAGACAACCTTAGACTGGATATTAACAAATAGATCTGACCTTTCATTTCATTCTGGCTCTCTCCCTAGTGATTATCTTCCAACCTATTTAATTAGATAACTCACCACTTACCATGCTATCTGAAACAAAACTAACTTTAACCAGCAAGAATTTATAGACATTCTAAAACTTTGCAATTGAGTTTCACTTAAACATCTCCCCCTAGAAGATGCTGTAAAATGCTCCAATTTCACCTTTCTGAATATACTAAACAAACTAACCCACTGAGGATACAATATCTATACTCTACTGTATCTCCTCCTACTACAGGCTAACAGTCAGTGTATATATCTATGAAAATTGCCTATATCCCTCCAGGTAAGAACATCTCCACACTAGAAAATATTTTGGATTGGTTTGCACTGCCCCAAGAGACAATAATCTTGGGTGACTTCAACAATGACTGGATCACCCATAATTCCAATAATCCTACCAACCACATTAACCTCCATGGCTTCACCCAAACAATTCAAGTCTCTACCAGGATAGATAAATCATCTAATAGACAGACAACCTTAGACTGGATATTAACAAATAGACCTGACCTTTCATTTCATTCTGGCTCTCTCCCTAGTGATTATCTTCCAACCTACTTAATTAGATAGCTCACCACTTACCATGCTATCTGAAACAAAACTAACTTTAACCAGCAAGAATTTATAGACATTCTAAAACTTTGCAATTGAGTTTCACTTAAACATCTCCCCCTGGAAGATGCTGTAAAATGCTCCAATTTCACCTTCCTGAATATACTAAACAAACTAACCCACTGAGGATACAATATTTATACTCTACTGTATATCCTCCTACTACAGGCTAACAGTCAGTGTAATATATCTATGAAAATTGCTCACCCACCTGGTTTACATTCTAGAAGTCACTCATTTTCATGATAGAGTTCTTCAACTGTTTTTTTAAAGAATAATTCTCTCATTTCCTGTACACGACTAAGCAGCAATGCCATTGATAAGAATATTTACATGAATGTATTTTTATCCAATGTTATATGTTTAACACAAATGTCAAGTCATGTATATGTAATCCTTGTATTTGTAATTATAATCATTGTTACATGTTAAATGTGGAGTTTTTCACCCCAGGCATCCACTTGAGCTAGATGTTCTTGTGTATCATTTTAAATATATATATATATATATATATATATATATATATATATATATATATATATATATATATATACTGTGAGGGCCTAGGAACTCTAGTTGATAGCTGTCTATTTCTCTCTCTCTCTCTCTCTCTCTCTCTCTCTCTCTCTCTGTTTCTCTTTTGACCATCATGTGACAACAGTTGGCAGGAATCTTTTATTTTACCACAGCTAATTGCCACATGACTGTCTTCAAAATCTATAGAAGTAATCACTCCCTTATACACAACATTGATAAGACCAGTTATCAAGTACAACACCCCCTTAGGGATGTATCCCATTAAACATATCAAACAATTAGAAAGATCTCGAAAGGTTACTAACCAAAAATATCACAGGCCTAAACTTTTTGAGCTACCAAGAGAGGATCCTTTTATTCAGTGCTGGGTCCCTTTTAGAATATTGTCTTTCCATAATGTTGAGCTCCATGGGGTGAAACCAATATGATTGACATTACAGAATGCCAAAAAATACTAAAACACACAACACAGTGACTTTGTAGGGGAGCAGGCCTCCATGCACTACCCACACCTCCTGCTAATTATATATACCAAATCTGAGATCACATTACAGTGAGGAAAAGGGCAAATTCCCAAATCTACACTGCACTGCAATTTCAGTACCAATGGTTCAACATTTTGTAATGTTGATCATATGGGCTCAATCATATGAAGTTTGACTTTATGGGAAGTTGATATTCTAAATGGAATCTATTCAGTGTCTAATAGACTTTTGAGGAGCAATTTCTGTCTCAGTTACTTCAGCATTAGAGACCCAATTGTCTTGGACCTCCTGTATCTCTGCAAGTCTAATACCTCCAACAGTGCTAGAACTAAGTGCCTAACTCATCACCAACAGATAAGTAAAATATGGTGGAGGGATAGGTTTATAACCCAGCATCTCCCAAAACTCTGTAAAAAAACTTCCACTGCATGTTAAGCTGTGACTTATCTTCTTTTAAATATAAACTGGATGACTGGATGGGTATCCACAAATGTACTCCTGGATTGACGGGCATGGCTGTCCTGGAGAAAGAAGGCATGGCATGAAGAAAGGTACTGTTTGGGCATGAATGGTCATAAGACTTAGTCACCTTGGAATATCTATGAAATGTATGAACTAACTCCAGTGTAGATATCTATTTTAACCCTTTTCACACAAAACTGTATTTCTGCCATTACATGATTTTATACAGAAAATTTTGCTTTTTTATTTGAGTGATCTTTGATCCTTGAATATAAACTATGTTTGGTACTAAAGACCATCATAGCCCTTTTTTTCTTTAATGGCAGTGATAACGTTTTTGTCAAAATGATATTTAACAAATCCCATAAATGATTTAAAATTATAAAATTATAATTAAATTTTATTATTATTATTTCCCAGCTGATACTCTGGGCTTACTAGTTGTGAGCCATGGCAAATTGAATTAGCTTTTGATCCAAATATTTAATGTGTGATGGCAATAAATCTCATGCAACAGTACTAGCTACAACAAATCCTGTAGCCCCAGTACCTGGCTGCTATATGCTTATTGGCTTCATTTATTTTTATGATTAGTTGGCTTCTTGGACGGTGAATTTTCTACTGTTGTATTCATTTGCAATTGCTGGCACTTCAGGGACTAGCCATTCTGTTTTCACCTCTGAGTAATATCTTTTTAAACAAGGCAAGTGCAATTGTTTAACCAACAAAGTTTTATATATAGGAAACTAATGGATGTCTCTGTGTCAGACAGTTTCCATTTAACTCATTCGCACCCACAGTACCTTTTTTGGTCCCCATGAGGGACCCTGTACCTCAGATGGTAGTTATGCTAATCAAACATACATCATTTGGGCTGTAGTCTGGGCTTCATCCCTCTATGTCACCTGGTTGGGTATACCTGCAGTGCCTTTTTGTACACATCTTTGTAATACTCGTAGCTGATTATGACACAAATACATTTATGGAGACTGAATTCCTTAAATAAAAGATCTACCATGCTATTACAGGCAGTGTATAAAAGGACACACTATAATAAACAAAATCACAAATGGCAATGTTGATCTAGGGTGCAGTTGATATATTAACTACTGTTTGTCACCCGCCCTTCATATTTTCATATTTACATTCAGATATTCATAACTGACTGAGACACAGGTTGTTGAGGGCACATATTTTTAATGTCATGCTGGGAGACAAAAATATACTTTCACTATGTATGCATGGTGCACTGTGTTAGAGATATTGCTAGTTGTTTGCTAGTAATTATGAATTTATGCAAAAATTCCATATGTATATTAGTAGTCTCAAACCAACAGACTTAGCATAATGTCAAGTAGAACAACAGATGATTTTGAAGAAAAGTGTCATTGACACTTACACTGTAAATTATACAGCTTGTGATGCAAGGGATCTTCTTTATATTGTTAATTATGCAAACAGGCATAGTATTTTGTATTTGTATAAATAGATCAATAAACAATCACAAGAAGAAATGTCTTGATTTTATTTAAAAAGACAAATCTCCTGAATAAAATTGTTGCACACCACATGTCTGTGTTGTACATTATCCAAGACATGAAAAAAAAACTATTCATGAAAGTTTAAATAAAAAAAAAAATAATCTGGATCTGTTTGCAAAATAACATACTACAGCACTGATCTTAAGACTGTTAATATACTGATGTTTAGCGATGTCTAGCATCGTAAAGGTGACTTTTTTAACACACTGATGTTTGCACCTTAATAGCTTTTACTTTTCACACTGTAGTTACATTTTTGATTTTTATTCTTTAATTAATTTATTTTTTTTTCAGAATATCTTTCATAATTTAAGAAAATGCATAGCCTTCTGGATGTGTAACATTCCATAACAACAAATTGTGAATGGCTTATGAGAATCTGAGACAGGAAGGGTAATTTTTAAATGAGCATGACTGTCAATGGTAACAGCAAGCCAATCAGAATAATTTAAAAGTCATGAATGGGAGAGGAGCTCAAGCTATGAATCAGTTGCTTCTTCATGTTTTTAGCTTGCAAGAAACAACGATACAAAGGAAAACAAACAAACAACAACAACAAAAAAACAGTTCTTAGTAAACAAGAAGCATTAAGTGATATATCTAATGGGCAAATGCCTGGAAATATACTATTATCTGCCCTCCCATGTACTAACACCCAGATACAATGAAGTGAAAGAATTAGGTTTATTAATTGTATTCACTTGTTTTGTATACATGGAAGCAATGATGTTATTTATTTATATATATATATATATATATATATATATATATATATATATATATATATATATATAAAAAACTACGGTAAATGCTTTCTCCAAGGTACTGAAAAAATAGATTTGTAGTAGGGAAGGGAGTTAAGGAAATGCATTTCCCCCCAAAAATGGATAATGTAACAATAATATTACAACTGCGCAATGTGATGCTCTTAGGGATATACAAGGTAATTAAAAGGTAATATTTAGGGAATACGATAAAGGGGTAGTTAAATGAATTTTAGATAAACATCTATATGACAAGTTAATGTTAGAGCATGTATATAGATATAAATGCTTTTTGAATCAACACTGTGATGTTTGCATAATTGCTTATCAATTGATACTTTATGCTTTATTCACCATTGTACATCATCTATGCTTATAAGTATGTTGTTATGCAATTTATTATTATTTTAACTGTAATTTTGGAGCTTTTCTCCCTGGGCTTCCACTGAAATTGAGTCCCTGGCCCAGTGGACTTTCCCAGTTAACAAATGTCAATAATACATAAATAAATAAAGACAGAAATAAATGTATTTAACGAAGTTTTATAAAATATTTAATGTTAACTGTACTTGGAAGTTTAAACAGAGGCTTCATTATTATATGAGTATTTGCAATGTGGGATGATTAATTAAGTACATAGGGTTATTTAAAATTTGCCCTTTTATGTTTTTGTCTATTATGAATTGTTTTAATCCCACCACCCCCCAAAAAAATCAAACAAAATATTCAAAGAAAATCTATATGTCATATATTTTTTTTTTCATTGAGGCCTGCTAAACTGAACTGCACTCACTTTTCTTGGGTAGTGTTCTGCAACAAATGACTGGGACTTAGACAATAAAAAACATTTATTTCAAAGTGAAGTAATATGAGTAACTCTTTGGAGGAAAAACAACCTTCGCAGTTATTAAGGTTTGTTGTAATATATGTGTAATGCGTATATGTTTGTTATATGCATAATCTAAAGTGTGATTTATGTATTGCAACATTTTTGTCAATATGACATACAGTTTTTTTGTTTATTTTAACAGAAATAAACATTTTCTGGAAAAAGCTAGCATGTTGATTTTACTTGATTTTACAGCATTATACATGTTTATACCTCATGCTTTAGGATTTTTTTCAAGAAATGTTGTTTTTACCAAACAGCCTAGATTTTTTGAATATGTTATTAAATATATGTTTTATTGATGATATTCTATTGCATGGAGGGGTGAATGGTTAGAACTGAGGGGTTTGGTAGAATACATGAATAATGTGTGCACTGCTATTAGATTAAGCTGCTGGAGGGAGTAACCAACAATGTCTTGTTTTCACCACTGTTTTTTACACTAAAGCAACCGATGCTAACACTATATTACATGCTAATTCCTGCCAGTCTAGCCACCTAGTAAGTAAATTTCCTAAAGTGCAACATGTTAGGTGCCATTCTTTAACTGCTCTGGATAGAAATGATATTGCAAGTAGTACTAATCCAACCGAAAAGTTTGCAAAAATGGGAGAAACAAACATTTTCACATCTGTAATAACTGTAAAAATGATCAGTTGTGACTTCAGAACCTAGGACGAATACAAGGGATTTTATTAATTTTACATATTTGTTTCCTGGATAAATGAGCTTGTACAAGTCCATGTTCAGCCCCAAGCAGATCCCACGGATGAGCACTTTGCAAACTCAAGTAAAGACGATAGTTTACAAGATGGCTGATGATGTGTTACAGGTATTTTTTTGGTAACAAAACAGTTTTTTCATTATTCTTATCTTCTGGTTGAAGAAAAATAAGCCTCCATGGAAGGACACTAAATTAAACACTTCACCATTTCTTAGATTAAAACAGCAACACTTGAAGAGATAATTCATTTAAGCCTGCAACTGGCTATCACATTGTGTTAAAATGTCACTTGTTTTAAACATACTTTAACAGACTGATAAAAGGTTATTTCAAATGGATTCATGTGTTTCATACAGTTACAATGTAGTTTCTTCTTTTATCAGTGCTCCACTGCATTTTGCCTTTTTATACTGTAGTTTACCCATGGTCATTATGTAATAAGTGTACTTCCTTGAGGATAGGGTCTGATGCTTTAGTAGTTCTCTATTTCTAGACTAGTATGTCAGTTTACCCATGGTCATTATGTAATAACTGTACTTCCTTGAGAATAGGGTCTGGTGCTTTAGTAGTTCTGTATTTCTAGACTAGTATGTCAGTTTACCCATGGTCATTATGTCATAACTGTACTTCCTTGAGAACAGGGTCTGGTGCTTTAGTAGTTCTGTATTTCTAGACTAGTATGTCAGTTTACCCATGGTCATTATGTGATAACTGTACTTCCTTGAGAATAGGGTCTGGTGCTTTGGTAGTTCTGTATTTCTAGACTAGTATGCCAGTTTACCCATGGTTATTATGTGATAACTGTACTTCTTTGAGAATAGGGTCTGGTGCTTTAGTAGTTCTGTATTTCTAGACTAGTATGTCAGTTTACTCGTGGTCATTATGTCATAACTGTACTTCCTTGAGAATAGGGTCTGGTGCTTTGGTAGTTCTATATTGCTAGACTAGTATGCCAGTTTACCCATGGTCATTATGTGATAACTGTACTTCCTTGAAAATAGGGTATGGTGCTTTAGTAGTTTTCTATTTCTAGAGTGGTATGTCAGTTTCCCCATGGTCATTATGTGATAACTGTACTTCCTTGAGAATAGGGTCTGGTGCTTTAGTAGTTCTGTATTTCTAGACTAGTATGTCAGTTTACCCATGGTCATTATGTGATAACTGTACTTCCTTGAGAATAGGGTCTGGTGCTTTAGTAGTTCTGTATTTCTAGACTAGTATGCCAGTTTACACATGGTCATTATGTGATAACTGTACTTCCTTGAAAATAGGGTATGGTGCTTTAGTAGTTTTCTATTTCTAGAGTGGTATGTCAGTTTCCCCATGGTCATTATGTGATAACTGTACTTCCTTGAGAATAGGGTCTGATGCTTTAATAGTTCTGTATTTCTAGACTAGTATGTCAGTTTACCCATGGTCATTATGTGATAACTGTACTTCCTTGAGAATGGGGTCTGGTGCTTTAGTAGTTCTGTATTTCTAGACTAGTATGTCAGTTTACCCATGGTCATTATGTCATAACTGTACTTCCTTGAGAATAGGGTCTGGTGCTTTGGTAGTTCTCTATTTCTAGAGTGGTATGTCAGTTTACCCATGGTCATTATGTGATAACTGTACTTCCTTGAGAATAGGGTCTGGTGCTTTAGTAGTTCTGTATTTCTAGACTAGTATGTCAGTTTACCCATGGTCATTATGTGATAACTGTACTTCCTTGAGAATAGGGTCTGGTACTTTAGTAGTTCTGTATTTCTAGACTAGTATGTCAGTTTACCCATGGTCATTATGTGATAACTGTACTTCCTTGAGAATAGGGTCTGGTGCTTTAGTAGTTCTGTATTTCTAGACTAGTATGTCAGTTTACCCATGGTCATTATGTGATAACTGTACTTCCTTGAGAATAGGGTCTGATGCTTTAGTAGTTCTGTATTTCTAGACTAGTATGTCAGTTTACCCATGGTCATTATGTGTTAACTGTACTTCCTAGAGGATAGGGTCTGATGCTTTAGTAGTTCTCTATTTCTAGAGTGGTATGTCAGTTTACCCATGGTCATTATGTGTTAACTGTACTTCCTTGAGACTAGGGTCTGATGCTTTAGTAGTTCTCTATTTCTAGAGTAGTATGTCAGTAGGCTTGCTTTTTATTAACTTTTCTGCAGCTGTATATCCATGCACAAAATAATTATTTAACTGGTACAGTTAGTAAAGATAATGCATGGGAAATTTCAGAATTTGCACACTTTAAGTTTTCTGTCCCTGATTTTGCTGATACAGTTACTGTCTGCTTGAGATGTTATTCCGTCTGAATTATATCTTCACATTTTCCTCACAGATATTGATTTTAGATCTCATGACCTATTAGTATTTGAAAAGCCAAAGACTTTAACATTATACCTTATGCTGGAAGTGTAAATAAGTTTAAAGACCTAAATGTAGATCCTTCCATTGTAAGATGGATTACAACCTGGCTGATGGATAGAACCTACACAGGAAATGTTGCAGGTGCCACCTCAGACAGCAGAAGAGTGACTAGTGGTGTCCCTCAGGCTCAGTACTGGGGATCCCTTCTGTTTAGCATCTACCTTTCAGCTCAACAAGCCAGTAATTAAGAGATATGGCTAATAAATTTGCTTGGGACCACAAGTTGGGTTGCGTTGTTCACTCAGGATCTGATACCATGCTAATAACAGAGCTAGACCTTTCAAACCAATGGTGTATTACAAATGGGATTAAGTTAAATATAGAGTGTATCATTGTTACCTTTGGGAAAAAAAATCCCAACAGTAGCTTATAGTATAAATAGCACCTCACTGTAAACTGACAAGGCTGTCCTAGATCTTAGCACGTACATAGACAACTCCCTATCCTTTGATTAGCATGAAGCAACAGTAGTCAGAAAATCCTTTTATCTAGCCCTATTGATATGATCATGGTTCTTATACTGGATCAGCCTTGCAAACTCTACAAATCTATGAATCTAGAACAGCTTCATTATTGTAATGCCATGTTAATATTTTCTACTTCGTATACATCTATCAAGACTATTTTTAAAGGACGTTACTGAGTTAATGGCTCACTATTAGTTATAGCTTATATCACAATTTAAAATGCTCTGTATAATCTAGTTGACAGAATCATCTTAATGCTAAGATTCACAGGGATCTTCCTAGTCTGGATTGAATGTATGGGTGTTTTCCTAAAAGGAACTGAGGATATCACCCTGTTTTATATGTAAGGGAAGATTATCCCTGAGAAGGTGGAACGTCGCTCCAGCATATATCATTTGTTGATGGAGATTCACGTTTCTTGTACAAGTACTTGTAGAACTAAGATGTTCTCCTCAAAAAAAAAAAGAGGAAGCCAATCTGGTGGTCCCCTGCCATAAACAAACTCTATAACAGAAGGAGGAAACTGATGCGGAATAAGGTGAAGTCCCAAGACTGTAAAGACTCCCTTATCAGCCTCAGCAAAAGGTTGAGATCCCTCATCAAATCCTCTAAAGCTAGCTATGAAAACAGAATTGCAGCAGATAGTAAAGACAACCACAAGGCCTTCTATAGTTATGTAAAGAATCTCCACAGCAATACCCAGATTTGCTCTGAGCTACTGCACAATGGTATCTCCTATACCGAGCCAACAGATATTGCAAATATACTGGTGAACAGATTCAGTGTTAACATTACCACTCTCCCCACCCAAAGGACCAATCACAATACCAGCAGAATGCCAGGCACCCAGTATTACTGCTGCACAGGTTAAAACAGCACGGTCTGAGGCCAAGAATACAGCTTCTATGGGACTTGACAATATCCCTGGCTGTGTTCTACATGAACTACAGAGTGAACTGGCACCTCACCTGTGTGCCCTGTTCAATCACAGCCTCACCTCAGGCTTTGTCCCTTTCCACAAAGGTGGAGTGACTACAGACCCCGGGAACTATTGCCCCATTAGCCTGACGAGTCTGATATGTAAAGCTATGGAACGCATCATCATGGACCTAATAAACAAGGATATAGGGAATCTCCAAACTCTGGATCCTATACAGTTTGGTTTTGTGAAGGGTAGATCATGCCTGCTCAACTTGGTTGACTTCTTTGAGTCAGTCATCAGAGCTGTGGATGAAGGTAAGATGGTTCATACAGCCTACCTTGATCTGGCCAAGGCCTTTGATACCATTCCTCACTCAGGAATCATAAAAAAACTTACTAAGCTAGGCATCAACCCCTATATCACCAGGTGGGTTACAAACTGGCTTACAGATAGAACCCACAGTGTGAAAGTTGCTGACTCCAAGTCAGACTGCCGACCAGTCACGAATGGAGTCCAACAGGGTTCAGTCCTGGGTCCTCTCCTATTTGGTATCTACTTCTCTGAAGTCCAGACCAACACAAAGGGACTCTGGCTGACAAAGTTCACAGATGATTACAAGTTTATTAACTCCCCAAGTGATGCTGACATCCTACAGAAAGGCCTCAATGAGATCAATGACTGGTGTCAGAACCATGGCCTTAAGCTGAATGCCAAAAAATGTGTCTTCATCCCCTTTGGGAAAAACCTAGTTCCCTTGAATTACTACATTGATGGTAGTCCACTGAACACAGAAGGCATTATAAGAGATCTGGGAACACAGGTTAACAGCAACCTCTCCTTTGACCACCACATTGCCACTGTGATCAGAAAGTCCTTCTATGTGGCACATCTCATTACTAAGGGTTTTGCATCCAGGAAGAAAGAGGTCATTGTCTCCCTGTACTCTTCTCTCATTAGGCCAGTCATCGAGTACAACGCCCCATTTGGCATGTACTTCACTAGACACCTGTAGTAACTGGAGAGGCTGCAAAAGTACCTCAAAAAGAGGATGCTAGGCCTTAGACACTTGTCCTATATGGACAGACTCAAAAAACTCCAGCTATTCTCTGTCTCATATCACCTACTTAGAGGCTATCTCTGCTTGACTTACAAAGCCATGTCTGACTCAGCTCTGTTAGAAATGCTACATCTAAAGAAATCACAATCCCTCTGCACCACATGCTCCAGAGACCTCAACCTCACTACCACAATCAACAGAACATGCTGGAGGGACAGGTTCATAACCCTGAGACTGCCCATGATATGGAATAGACTTCCCATAAATGTCAAGCACAGCACCTCACTGGCCCTCTTTAAGAGAAATCTTGCTGAGTGGATGGGAAATAGAAAATTCACCCCAGGGATCACTCCAGTGGCTCTATTCAACAGAGGCACTAGGAACTAAGGTTGGGTGGCATGATGCCAGGGTAATCCTATGGGCTAGGCTTGTAAAGGCTCCAGGGCCATTAGCCTAGTACACACCTATGAACCTATGAACGTTCAGATAAATCTGTGGTGGTCAATAAATATTTGATAAAAAAATCCACTCGTAACTGTAACTCTTTGGGGTTAGTGTACGTAGCCTTGTGTCTTAGTTTTATGTAGGAAAACCCAAGAGAAGACCTAGAGAACATATATATGAGCATATATATGATATTAAACACAAGACCTGTAAAAACACTTTATACAAGCACAATCAGATTTACCCTACACATTTTTCTTTTTATGCTACAAGATAAAATTGAAAAAAGGGAAGGTCCCTGAAAAGACTTATTTGAATATAGGAAAGTGACCTGGCAAATTAAACTGAATGCTTACACTCAGGCAGGACTTAATGAATCCACATCAATAACTAGTATCTTAAAACTTACATCATATGTTATTTGATGGGTATGATGTTCTTTTTGTATAAGGTAATAACACAATGAGTGGATGGTAGAAAGAATTTACTATGATTTACTCTGATGTAATTTACTTTTTTGTAGTACTGTTTATTAGTGACAGTTTCTTTAAGAGAGAGTAGCCTACTCAACTTTTTAACCAGATTACAATTCTGATTGGATGAATCAAATGCATGTGATCAGGAAGTATTTTTTAAAAGTTTGTTTGAGTGTGGTGTTCTTCTTCTGATGAAGTCCTGTGATTAGAGAGATGAAACTGCTTAACACTGGATATTTAAAAGTTTTTTTACTGCCCTCTTTATATATGTGTGTAGGTTCTTACCTGGATCCATTTATTATTTTTCTGCAGATATTCCCCTTAATGAGGAAGTAATGCCCTACAGTCTTATATATTACATTATATTGCAAACAGATGTCAGAGCTTACAACATCATAGCAGATAAGCAATAATTCTTAATATTAAACCATTTATATATGATTCAGAATAACAAATGGTCTTTCTAATATCCATAAATATTTTTCATACTATATTGCATTATACATATAATATTCATATGTGCACACACACATAGTTATATATGTGTATATATATATCTATATATATATATATATATATATATATATATATATATATATATATATATATACATACATCTATATATATATATATACACATACATATACATATGCAGAGATAGTTATAGACAGATATACATATATAGATTAAGTATACACAGATATATAATGTGCCTAATTCAGAAATGTTACTGAGAGATATAAGCCTGGTATGCAACTCACAGTAATAATTTCTGATTCAGAAAGAGCCCTACTACAGTGCTGTTTCACAGAGTGGTGCAACACACAAATGTTAATGAAGCATTCCTGGGGAGCAGTCTATTCTAAATAGCCATGTACTTTCCACCTAGAAATACATGCAATAAGGCATTTATGCAGCAGAGTGATGCTGAGTAAGTTACCTCGGCTGCCAAAAGCTTACATTCACCCAATCATGTTAATAGATACGTTTGAGAATTTAGTAGACAGATAGTGTTGGGGGGTGTTCATGTATGTATGTGTGTGGCTGCATGTGGGAGTGTATATAGAGGTATAAGTGGTGTAAAATGAGTGTATGCTCATGTGTGGCTTTGTGTGTGTGTGTGTGTGTGTGTGTGTGTGTGTGTGTGTGTGTGTGTGTGTGTGTGTGTGTGTGTGTGTGTGTGTGTGTGTGTGTGCGTGTGTGTGTGTTGTGAGAGAGAGAGAGAGAGAGAGTATGTGCCTGCTTAGGCAGTTTCAGTAGTAGGATTATTAGGGTAGATGTGTGAGTTTGTGCGCGCATGTGTGTGTGTGTGTGCGTGCATGCTTAGGTGAGTGGGTGAGTGTGCCCAAGAGTGGGGGGCTACAAGTGCACGTGTGTGTGTGTTTACTTATGTGTGTGTGTGTGTGTGTGTGTGTGTGTGTGTGTGTGTGTGTGTGTGTGTGTGAGTGCACATGTGCATGATGGGGAGGGATTCTGTCATGCTTCCACACTCCCCTAGACTAACAGGAAAAATCTGCAACATTGATGAGGGAACACTAGACACCAAGGGTACTCACTTACTTCATATCATACCTTAAAGGCACTTTAAAATAGATTAGAACAACATTTTGCAGCATGAAATATTAGGGGTTGGGGAGGTGGGACAGTACACAACAAGGATAACTATTTATATAATGCCTTAAAAGGCATTTAAATGTATAAGGGAACAATATTTTTCAGCATGAAAAATGTGTGGTGGGGAACAATATTTTGCAGCATGAAAGACGTGTGGTGAGGAACACTAGACCCCATAAATAACTGTTTATATTGTGGCTTAAAAGCACTTGGGTGGCCACGGTGGTGCAGCGGTTAGCATTGTCACCTCACAGCAAGAGGTTCCTGGTTCGATCCTCAGCTGGGGTGCCTTCTGTGCGGAGTCTGCATGTCCTCCCTGTGGTCGCGTGGGTTTCCTCTGGGTGCTCCGGTTTCCTCCCACATCCCAAAGACATGCTGTAGGTGGATTGGACACTCTAAACTGGCCCTAGGTGTGAGTGTGTGTGTGTGCCTTTTGTGGAAGGTTGGGCGCCTGGCTGGCAACTCGACACTGTAATACTCCACTGGCAATCATGAGCGGACATGTGATCTGTCGTGACGACCCCTAACTGGGAAAAGCCAAAAGAAAAAGAAGAAGATTGTGGCTGAAAAGCACTTACAAAGACTAAAATCCTGTACCCTCCATATTCATGCGCAGCTCTTAGGAGAGGGTTAGCTCTTTGCACCATTGCTATGCACCAGACGTAAACATTACATATCACCTCAAGTCTTTGAAAACAAACAAAAAAAGTGTTTAAAGATTTAAATTTGCACCTTTAGGTTCATAGGTTCATAGGAGGGTACTAGGCTATTGGCCCTAGGGCCTATATAAGCCTAGCCAAAAATGTACCCTGGCTTTCACCACCCAAGAAAATTATTTTCCTGTGCCCCTGTCAAGCAGAGCCACAGAAGTGATCCCCGGAGTGAATTTCCTATCTCCCATCCAATCATCAAGATATTTCTTGAAGAGTGCTAATGAAGAGCTCTGTTTGACATAGATAGGTAGTCTGTTCCAGAGTATGGGAAGTCTCTGGGACAGGAATCTATCACTCCAGCATGTTCTGTTTATTGTGGTGACAAGGTTTAGGTCCCTAGCACATGTAGCTCGGAGGGATTGGGATTTCTTTAACTGGAGCAAGTCCAACAGCTCTGGGTTTGACATAGCTTTGTATGTTAGGCAGAGATTGCCTCTGAGTAGGCGATATGCGATGGAGTAAAGGTGGAGTTTTTTTGAGATGGTCTGCGTAGGACATCTGTTTGAGGCCAGTAATCCTCTTTGTGAGGTATTTCTGTGGCCTTTCCATTTGTTGTAGATATCTTGTGAGTACATACCAAAAGAAGCATTGTACTCTATAATGGGTCTAATGAGTGATGAGTAGAGGGGAACAATGTCCTCTTTTTTTCTGGATGAGAAATCTTTTGTGATGAGGTGAGCCACGTAGAAGGATTTCCTGACCACTGTGGCAATGTGATTATCAAAGGAGAGACTACTGTCCACCTGTGTCCCAAGGTCTCATCACATTTTTGGTATTAAGTAGACTACCAGCTATGTGGTAGTTCATGGGTACAGAGTTTTTACCAAAGGGGATGACAATACACTTTTTGGCATTGAGCTTCAGGCCATGGCTTTGACACCAGGCATCTGTCTCAGTGAGGCCCTTTTGTAGTATGTCCACATTGTTAGGAGTTTCTATTATGGCTCCTAGTTTGCAGTCATCTGCAGACTTTGTTAGCCAAAGACGTTCTGTGTTAGCCTGTACTTCAGAAAAGTAGATACCAAACAGGAGAGGACCCAGGACTGAACCCTGTGGTACTCCACTTGTCACTGGTCTGAAGTTGGATTTGGAGTCTGCTACTTTCACAGTGTGGGTTCTGTCCATGAGCCAGTTGGCAACCCATCTTGTGACATAGGGATTTATACCTAGTTTAGTGAGCTTATCTATAATTCCAGAGTGGGGGATGGTGTCGAAAGCCTTGGCGAGATCTAGATAAGCTGTGTGAACCACCTTACCCTCATCTATGACTTTGGTGACTGCTTCAAATAAGTCAATCAGGTTTAGGAGACATGATCTGCCTTCTACAAATCCAAACTGTGTAGGATCCAGAGTTGGGAGATTACCAATGTCTTTGTTTATGAGTTCCATGATGATACGTTCCATGGCCTTGCAGACCAGGCTCATCAGGCTAATGGGGCGGTAGTTCCCGGGGTCCACCGTGGCTCCCCCTTTGTGGAGTGGGATAACCGTTGCGGTGTGCCATTCAGTGGGCACAAAGCCTGATGTGAGGCTATGACTGAACATGGTACTTAGGTAGAGTGCCAGTTCATTCTGTAGTTCATGTAGAATGCAGCCTGGGATATTGTCAGGTCCCATGGATGCTGTGTTCTTGGCTTTGGAGAGTGTGTTTTTTACCTCTGCAGCCGTGATTACAGGAACTTTTTATTCTTCCGGTATAGAGATGGTCCCTCTAGGGGGTGAGAGGGGGGTAAAGTTAGCACTGAATCTATCTGCCAGGATGTTGGCAATATCAGTTGGTTCTGTATATTTAGTGCCATTGTGCTGTAACTCAGAGCAGATTTGATTGTTGCCATTGAGATTCTTGACATAGCTATAGAATGCTTTGTGGTTGTCTTTAGAGTCAGTGGCAATTTTGTTTTCGTAACTAGCTTTGGAGGATTTTATGAGGGATCTCAGCTTCTTACAGAAGTTGACCAGGGCGTTCCTCCAGTCATGGGATTTTACCTTTTTTTGCAATAGTTTCTTTCTTCTATTGTAGAGTTCGTTTATGGCAGAGGACCACCAGATCGGCTTCCTTTTTTTGGAGGATAGCATCTTGGTTCTATTAGGGATAGCATGATCCATGCACTCGTGTAAGTGCTTATAAAGTGCATTTGTGTAGGATTCAGCAGTCATACCTCTATTGTCCATTTGCATGGGTGTCATGAAGTTTGCCCCTTCTGTCTTAAGAAGTGTGAAGTTGGCTTTGGAGAAGTTTTTTTACAGTGGTTTCCCTAAATTGGGGGTGGGGGCAGGATGTGGATGTCTAGGGTGATTAGCTTGTGGTCAGATCTGACCAATGAGGAATTGACCTCTGGTGTGGACCTCCGGTTGCCCATGTTGGTAATGACCAGGTCTAGGATATTACTGACTCTGGTGGGGGTGTGAATAAGTTGATCCAAGGCGTTGGAATTTATGAATTCCAGAAAACGTTGAGCAAAAGAGTTGGTACATGAGTAGTTTTCCCAGTTAATGGTGGGGTAGTTGAAATCACCCATTATTAGGGTGTTAGGTTGTACCCTACTACTTTCCAGTGTATCAAGAAATGAGAAGTGGGAATCCTGGGGCATGGTGGGGGGTCTGTAGCAAGCTACAATTTGGATTGCAGTCTTGCCCAGAGTTAGTTGCACTTGCATAATCTCGGATGCATTATGCTCTTCAACTAGCCTGGAGGTGTGGATATCCTTAATGAATACGGGCACACCTCCACCTTTAGTGCTTCATTCCGGGATAGGTGGCTGAAAGGTGTGGTATGAATTATAGCGTGGTAATGCAGGGGTGCTCTCTGGAGCTTTGAACCAGGTCTGTGTCACTGCACAGATGTCAATGTTCTCCATTTTAAGAAGTGCCTCGAGTGAGTGCATTTTGAGGTTTAGACTTCTAGCATTGAGTAGCATTACCCTCATATTTTGCTTGCTTGTACCTGTTATGGTGGTGAATTTGTCATTTGAACCTTGCCTAAAAAAGGCACTATAGGGGTGGCAAGAGCCTTAGCCAGTATCCGGAATCCCAAGGGCGACAGGTGCAAGCCATCTCTGGCAAAGCATCATGGTCTGTCGATCAGGTTGTCCCAGGCAGACAAATACTGGATCCCCTTAGAATGACACCAGAAGCTTAGCCAATTGTTGAAGTCAGTCATTTTGTCCTTTTACTGTGGTATCATTCTGGGTAATGGCAGGATGCTACTCAGAGCCATGGTCATACCTGCCTGGACTACAAGATCAGAGAGCTCCTCCATGTCTCTTTTCATGTAGTCCAGGGAGGTACGTCTCAGATCATTCACACCAACATGGACAATGACAGTGTCATATTTGTACTTGTTGTGGAGTGACCTGAGTGAGTGCGTTATGTGACCGGATCCTGGCACCTCACAGGCAGCTGACAGTAACTTTCTCCTTGTTAAGCCTGGTGAGTGGAACATCAGTGTGCCTGACTATAAAGTCACTTATGACTAGAGTGTTGGGTACATTGTTATGCCTTATGGGCTGTGGTTGAGTGGCACACTGAGTTTGTGGGCTATGTGTCATTTGGGTTGTGTTGGGGGTGGAGTTTGCTTGCGTTTCTGCTTTGGAGGTCCCTTGGGCAGTTTTTTATTGAGAGCCTCTGCGAATGTAGGTGTGTGTTTTGTGTTTCTATGTGTGTGCTTTGGTGGTGTAGGTTTTGAGGGACTATGTGATGAGTGTGGTGTGGTGCAAGTGTTTACCTTCTCCTCTTGACTGTCTAGTCCAGTCTTGGGTGAAGAGAGCTTTGCTTCCAGTTTGGCAATATAAGTGCATCTCTCACAAGTTGTAGTGTTGGGTGGTAGGAGGAGATGGTTGTCTGTGTACATGAAGCAATTGCTGCATTGCCTTAATATGCCCAGATTCATCAGGTAGACAGGAGAAATCACTGGGAGCTGACCCTTAGACATGCCTGGATAGGTGCTTATTTATTAAGTAGTAAAAACTGCTTTCCTCTAGACAAGTGAGGAAAGTTGAGTGCTGTAGTAATTTGCAACTTATTTAGTGCTTATGAGTTCTGAATAAGTGCTGAGTTCAAAGTAACAGATTTGAGTACCAAAACTAGAAAACTGGCTAGTTCTAAGAAACAAAATTAAGCTAGAAGGCTTCCCTCCAAAACAGAAAGGCTTGGGGGCTCAGAAGCCTACAAACAGTCTAGACCACTTACAGGAAAGGCAGGAAACAAGCTTATTTTTTTTTTTTCTTTACCAGGTGCAGTCTTTGTACACAGTAGGAGTGCCTGAAATCAGAATATGATCTCACTGCACTCAGTTGAGTGAGCAAATGAGATGGGCCCAGAAGGAGTATCCAAACACAAACTTATAAGATGGGCGGGCAGTTTCAAAGCCACCAAGATTAACACCAAAAAAAAACGGGGAGGGTGGGTGGGAAACTAACTGACAAAACAGAGTCAAAACTTCCAGTTCAGTTAATATTCAATGTAACACAAATACATCAATTTAAATACCGTATTATTTGAAAAATGTGCAGATAAAAGGTACTTAAATTCTCTTATACATCCAGTTGAATACAGCTAGATCTTAGCCGGCCAACGCTGAAGTTTTAAGCAGAAAATATTCCTAAATGTACCACTTAAATTGGTAGTGACAGGCTATCAATGAATGAGACTTCCCCCGCCTGCAATTACTAACAGCAATAAAATCTAGCAAGCACTAACTGACAAAACAGAGTCAAAACTTCCAGTTCAGTTAATATTCAATGTAACACAAATACATCAATTTAAATGTCGTATTATTTGAAAAATGTGCAGATAAAAGGTACTTAAATTTTCTTATATGTCCAGTTGAATACAGCTAGATCTTAGCTGGCCAAAGCTGAAGTTTTAAGCAGAAAATATTTCTAAATGTACCACTTAATTAGGCAGTGACAGGCTTTAACACAGCAAGTAGGAGCCATATCCCTTTACACTAAGGAGTTAGCATTAAATGGTGTTTTTTACATAATAAGAAATAAAAAACTTTAATGTGTGACAATATTCACTGATTAAATGAGTAATAAAAGACAGAGCTTGTATAAGAGGCAAAAGTAGGAGAAGGCTATAAAAACAGGGGCAGATGATACGAGAAGGATCGCATGTGTCCATGTGGAGTGAGGCTTTGAGATAAGGCAGGGAGGAGCACTAGATGAAACCAGGGAGAATGTTTAAAAATTTAATAAACAGGATTTGTTAATTGAAAGGGCATATCGAGTGTATGTGCCAAACCTGGCCACGAGAAAGCAGCCAAGACCTATATTAGTAAAGATACAATCATACCAGCTGAAAGAGTTGATCCTGACAAAAGTGTGGTGTAAGGCAAAGTATTTAAAATTGGAGACAGCAGAGTGTTTCTAGAAAATGATTATTCACTGTACAACAGGCAGAAGTGAAGCAAATTTATCTTAGCAATCAGGAAATGTTGAGGGGCAGGTGTGAGATTCAAGCTGCTAGCTGCTAGCTATCTTTGGAATATTTTTTTCTTGGAGGATCAAAGTCATTTTTTGATGAAGAACAGGCAACAAAAGTCCATTCAACAAAAATGAGCCAGTAAGCAAAAGGAGACTCTGCTTCTCATTTTTCTGACAGTCAAGTTCATAGAGAGATTTTGCTGTGAAACGTATTACAGTGCTCCAATGGAAAATGCTTGAGAGATAGAAAGAAAATCACAGGAGTCTAATAGAAGAATCAGCAGTACCTTGGACTTGAAACAGAGTCTGATGTTGGGAGATGGAGATGAATAGGAAGGAGACTAGCAATACTGTGAGGCTATAATGCATCAATCACATTTGTAAAATATGTTTTTGCAAAAAAGTGTCTGAAGAAGGCTGAACTTTTACTGACTTTGTTAAACATGTGGGTGGACTGTAAGGCATTTACTCCACTTTATATCATTACTGTTTAGAAGAACACTAAAAGGGGGAAAATAAGTACAAGTAAAACAATTTTGTTAGAATTTGCATAAACATTTCGTGATATAAACTGTATGTTAAACATAGTAGAGCAGTTTTGTGTAGTGTGTAGGCAGGGATATTTTAAATGTGGGGTGGTCTTTTTAGTGACTGTTGTACTTGTTAAATATATTAATGTAAACAAGTAATTTTTTTAGCTGTAAGTAATATAGGCTTTACAGTACAATAAGAGAAGAAGGTCTGAACAAAAACAAGTTTAATGTTAATATGCTGTGATCTTCAGATGCTGGGGTGGGGCTAGGGTGTAAAAGTGCACTGATTTTATTATATGTTGAATTAAGATATTTTCTCTTATTGTTACAAGAGTGAATATCTAGATTGCTGACTTTGGCTTAAGCCATAAACAAGTGTTTTTGTAAGAAATGAGGCTTTAAATATATGACAAAATGATGCAAATCATGAAAAATACTAAGTTTCTTAAAACTGCTAAGATATTAGCTTGGTTTTGCCCATTAGCAAATATTCAGTGGGATTCAAGAAGTCTGCAGCTGAAGGCATCTGTACATTATGCTCTGAGTGACCTTTACAAAGATTCATCACTGAGTATTTTTCCATGGAGATGAACTGTCTGCAGATGAAAACAATTTATCTTGATTGTTCTGAGGATTCTTTGCTGAGGGAAATGAAAAATTTGAAGGTACAATGGCAAGCAGTTCAGTAAAAAATAAAGTTTGAAATTATGGGAAGTGAATAAGAGATAGCAGCCTCCCTAGAAGCCTTAATATTTTACTGCATTTAATAGAACAGTGTAAAATTTAGTTTTATTTTAAAACAGCCAGTGCACAATTTCTTAGGGCTATAAGTTAATGTTTCCTAAAGGTATACAAATTATTTTTAATAGCTGGGAGAGGAATAGAGATAAGAAAAGAAGAGATATCAATCAGTGTAATTGGAAACACAAGCTGTAGCATGCACTTTAGCATGGGTAACCTTAATTTTAGGTTACGTAATGCTTATGGATGTAGCTGTTGATTTGGGTCAATTTTTCCTATCTGGAGGGTTAAACTTAATTTTTTGAAGATGTACATAGTTTTGTGTGTTGGTTCTAAGTTAATAGGGGATGGGAGTGTTTTGAAATATATTTATTTTTTTTTATTTTACATTTGTTGACCGGGCTAGTCTAACTGGATACATGTTCATTTTCAGTAGAGGCCCGGGGAGAAAAGCTCCAAGCATAAGAATAACAATATAACAAAAGCAAACAAGTAAAATAAAGTAATAAAGCAACAGTACCATAGTAACATAGGTAAAATGAGAAAAGCAAATGGGACTAACAAACGGTGACTACAAAACATTTAGGCAAAAGCCAGACCAGACATAAACAAGCAAATGCACTAGACAGCATTTTAGATCCCTTGTTCCATATACTCTGTCAACAGTTACTTATTTAAGTTCCCAAATCCTATCAAATTATTAAGAATAAAGCAAGAAGAGAGAAATAAGTTTTGGAGGCAAGAGGGAGGGGTAGGGTTGGAGAAGGAGTGAAATACAAGTTTCAGTCTGGGTTTGCACAAGGACAAAGCCACTTAGTTTTTAGATGTTCTTTTATTTGTTTTTTGAATTGAGAAGCAGATGCTAGGGTAGATAGTTCATGAGGGAGCTGATTCCATTTTTTCCTATAGTGTTTGAGAAAAGAGAGTCACCAGCTTTGTTTTTTGATTTAGTTAAGGAGACAAGTAGTTTATTTGCAGAACGTAGTGTAGCCAGATTTTTATATGGAGAGATCAGATTAGAGAGGATGGGGGTATTGTTGGGGTGGTATAGGATCTTGTGTGTCATAAGTAACTGTTGACAGAGTATATGGTTCTGTATTTCTAACCATCCTAGTTGTTTAAGGTTAAGGCAGTAGTGGGTTTTAAAGGGAGAGCATGTGATGAATCTAGCAATACTATTATAGCAGGTAGATAGTTTGGAGATGTTGTTTTTTGATAGGTTGGTATATATAGCAGAGGCATAGAAAAGGGTAGAAATGAGGTGAGTTTGTGCGATAGTTTGCCTGGCTGAGGGAGTAAGGAAGCGTTTGATTCTGTAGAGGGTAACAAGTTTTTTGTTAACAGTCTTTATGGTGGAGTTAATATGGTCATCAAAGTTAAGCTGATTGTCGATTGTGACACTTAGTAGACGGGTGGCAGTATCTGGTGCTATATTAGTAGCATTATTGGAGGTTATGGAGAAGAATGGAGTGGGTGACTTATGAGTTGGTGTAAAAAGTAGTAGTTTTGTTTTTTTTGGATTCAGGAGAAGACGATGTTGCATGAACCAGTTTTCTACTTTTTGGAATACGGTTTGGGTTAGGGATTGGAGTGAGGGTATATTATTGGTAGTACAGATTAAGGTAGAGTCATCTACATATTGGATGCAAGTGGCGTGGGGTATGTTCAAGTGGAGATCGTTAATAAATATGGAAAAAAGAAGTGGACCTAAGATAGAGCCTTGAGGGACTCCAATATTAACAGGAAGTAAGGAGGACAAATTGTTATCCCAGAGTACAGCTTGCTGTCTATTTTGAAGATAACATCTGAACCATTGCAATGCTTGTAGGTCGAGAGAAAGGTACTTTAGTTTTTCAAGAAGTAGGGTATGATTAACCATGTCAAAGGCTTTTGACAGGTCTAAAAATAGTGCAGAGAAAAAGGAGTTATTGCGGTTTTTGTTTATAGTGTCAGTGAAGGAGAGAAGAGCAGTAGTAGTACTATGGAATGGTCTAAAGCCATGTTGGCAGTTGGCTAGTAGGTTGTTTTGTAGAAGGTGGTTAAGTATTTGTTTGTGAATACATTTTTCCATTATTTTGGCTAAAGGGGAGAGTAAGGCAATAGGTCGGTAGTTAGAGAGGTCAATTGAAGTTCCACCTTTGTGTAGAGGGATAATGTGTGATATTTTCCATATGGTAGGGATTTTGCCTTCAGTGATGGTTCTGTTAATCAGGATAGATATGGGGTAGTCAATGGCTTGTGCAGCAATTTGTAGGTATTCAGATGGGAGACGGTCAGCGGATGGGGTACAAGGTTTTAGTTTAGTAAGAAGTTTGTAAATGAGAGATATTGGAACAGGGTGTATATGAAAGGTTGGGGAAGAAGTATTAGAGGTATTCAATTGTGAAGCAGGTAAAGGTAGTAGAGAGTTAGCTAGAGATTGAATGGCTTCTGTAAAGTATTTATTAAAGGCATCAGGGATCAGGTTGGAATTATTTTGGTTGAAACCTGCAGGGGTGGGAGTAGTAGTGTTTCCTGGCTGAAGAAGTTTATTAATTCCGGACCAAACTTTTTTTGGCATATGTTGTGAAGTTTGTTGGAGGTTTAGGTAGAAGTCTTTTTTATCCCTAAGGGTATCTCTCTTGGTAGCATGTCTTAATTGTTTGAAGAGAAGGTGATCAGATGGGCATTTGGTAGTTCTCCATTTAGCCCAAATTTTGTTTCTAAGTAGCATTTTTTGCCTAGTTTGTTTAGTTAGCCAAGGGGCAGATTTGGTTCTTATTCTAATGGAGTGGTATGGTGAATGGTGATTTAGTATTTGAATAAAGTTAGTATTAAAGTAGGTTACAGCCTCATTAAGTTCCAGATATGTTAGTGGTGACCAATCACATGCTTTTAGTTTGTTTATAAAACTGTCAGGATTAAAGTGTTTTTTTGAGCGTGAGGTTATAAGATTAGGAGTATTTGGAATGTGAACTTTTTGTCTGATAATGTAAGTAAGCATATGGTCACAGATATTATCAGGAAGGGTTCCTGGAGTATAGTTGTTAGGATGGCTATTGATAAGGATCCAATCAAGGGTAGATTCTTTCCTGTTAGGTTTGTGAATTCTAGTAGTAGTTATTAATTGAGAGAAGCCAAAAAGATTTAAGTGGTTAGTTGGGGTCAGAGAATTACAGGTGAGCCAGTCTATGTTAAAATCTCCTAATACAATGGTCTCTTGGGGAAGTTGTGTAGATAGGTAACTAAGTAGGTGTTCAAGAGTACTAGTGTTGTTTCCAGGGGGAAGATATATACAAAATAGGTAGATAGATTTGGAGTTGTTTAATTGGAGAGTGACAGATAATATTTTGGATTTGGTGTCAAGTAATGGGATAGTGTTAGACAGGGAAATCTGGAGATTAGCTTTATAAATAATAGTAATTCCTCCACCTTTTTTGGTTATGTGGTCATGTCTAAGGATGTTGTAACCTGGAGGGGTAATTTCCTGGTCTAGGGTAGATGGTTTTAGCCATGTTTCTGTGAGACATAAGATGTCAAAAGAGTGCAGGTGTAGGAGTGCATGAAGGTGTGAGATTTTATTATTGATACTTCTAATGTTGAGATGAGCTATTAGGAGGGAGTTAGGTGCTTTAGATAATGTGGAGTGCACAGGTAAAGTTATATTATCTAGGATATTGGAATTATGACCATTGGGGCCTGGGTTTGGATGAATATCACCATCTGAGAGGAGATGACAATGGTGAAGTAGTTTTATATTAAAGATTTTATTGAGGTTATTGAAACTCTTTTTAGAGGTGAGGTATGTTACATGTGTTACTCTATGATATTTTGGGAGTATGTAGTTAGACATAGAGGTTATGTTACAGTGAGTAAGAGTGTTGATACAAGTATAAGATAGAGTTTGTTGGACATTATGGTTTTGTTCAAAAATAGTAAGGTTTTCCATGAAGGTGAGGGAATAGGGTATGGTTAGAGAGGCTGTAATACAAGTTAAGAGAAGTAACTGTGTGAAAATAGTTCTTTGTGTTATAGCCATTGTAGAGAGTAGTTGTTGGAAGAAAGTAGGTATAGTGTGTAAGTAAGGTTGAAACGAGGTAAGAATGCTACTAGAGGATGAGGTGGGTCAAGAGTATAAGGTTAGATAAGTGAAGGATGTATGAAGGAATTGGAAAGGGAAGTAGTTAGAGCAGAGGATGGAGTAGATTAGGTAATAGGGGTGTAGTTCAGGTGTGAGATAGTTAGAATTAATACTGTCAGATATTGATAAGGGAGTGTTTGGTGGCAAGGGGTTTGTAATTGGTTGAGGAATAGTGGGGTGTGGCTAGTGAAGTATAAGTGTAGGAGTAGTGGGGGTGGGTGGGATATGGGGGTAGGGTAGGGGAGCGTAGCGGGGCAGACCAAAGTAAGAGGAGCAGTGAGAGGAAACAATCAGTAAGGAGGAAGGTAAGTACAAGAGACAGTAACAGAGTAGACAAGGTGAGGGTCAGAAGAGGAGGACATAGATAGAGAGGGGAAAAACCTGGGAGAGTAGAGGAGAGAGTTAGGTAATGAGTTGTATAAGAACTAGGAAGGATAATGGGTAGCAGGGTTAAGAGGACTTTGTCAACAGAAAGAGAAGAGTGCAGCAAGCATATAAGCTTTAGAGAAGGTGGTGGGGTGACAAAAGAAATGAGATTACAGGTGGGTGATGACTGCCATCTAGTGGCCAAATCTATAACAGCTATAAAGAGATGGAAGCAGTGGAATATCAAGGTAAAGTAGGGTAGTGGAAAGAGTGGTGTAACAAGGCAGAAGGGTAGCTGTAGTAGTTGGGGGCAAAAGGTAGAACAAAAGATAGTGAAACCAGGGGGGTATGGCTGCTGGCAGATATGGCAGGAGAATTAGTGCACCTTGGAGGTGTTGGGGTTAGATATTTAGTAATAATTAAGTGAACAAAGAATTTGTTTGTAACATACAATAATAGTAGCTGTGGCCTTTAGTCCAAGGGTGGCTTGTTTGAGGGTTTTCAAGTAAAAAAGTCTTGAAAATGTGACATAGGTTCAAATGTAGACAAGAAGAAACAATTGTACAAAATATCACCCTGCCAAACTTTTGTGTGCGCATATAACACAAAAGTTGGAAATGCATATTAAAAATGTCATATATAATAGGTGGAAACAATATCTTTTTTACCATAATGGCTACACTATCCATATTATCTTAGAATGTAAATGGTCTTACAGGTACAGTAAAAAAAACTATTGCGTTATATTAAGAATTGCAGAGTGCAAATAGCAATGCTGCAGGAGACACATTTAGAAAGAAATGAGCATGTGAATTTGAAAAGGCAAGGATTTCAGGATGGATATCCAGGAAGTAATTATACTAATTGCTAGAGGGGTTCCTATAGTGATAGAAGAGGAAAAAGACAATAATGGTAGATTTGCGGTATTAAGGGATTATTGACAAGGAAGGAAGTTTATGCTGGCATGTATTTATATTCTACCAAAAACTGCTATTATGGAGCTTAAGACATTTTTGGGTGAAACAGCTTTTAGTAGGGAATTATATTTGTAGGTGGGGGACTAGAACTTGATTTGCAATAATGAGGATGTATCAGGGGACTTAGAAGGGAACATAGAACAAAAGAGTATAGATTTTTGATCACATTTATGAAAATATTTGGAAGGGAAGAAGTGAATTCTGTAGTAAGAACATGGACAGAATTTAAATATCATTCCTCATAGTGCAAATATTGGACTAGACTAAATAGAAAGTATATTTCACAGGAACAATTTGCATTTAATTGAATGTTTCAACACACATCCAATAGCTACTTTAAACCATGCACCAATAAAAACTAAGATAAAATTACCAGGTAATGAAGTAAAATGAGTCACTGGTACTTTCAGTTATCTGTTAAGAAAATAACTTAAGGAGTGGGTAGGGTAAATTATTTGTGAGTTATATGGGAAGCTATAAGTATCTTCAGAAGTTATAGCTAGTGAGTTTGTTTAAATGAAACTAAAGTTTAAAAATAGTGTAGGAATAAAACAGAAAGAGATATGGTTAAGAAATAATAGGAATTTCTTAGAGCAGCTGACAAATTTTAAAGTATTTCTGAATAAGGGAACTCTTACAGAACAAGAAGAGGCACAACTGCAGAGTGCTAAACAGAAACTAATAAAGTATCTGCATAATATGCATGTATTTAAAAAAAATTGCTAGTAAGCAACTTTTTTTATAATAATTGCAGAGCACATAAACATTTAGCACCATGACTTAGGCAACAGAAAGTAGAAATGGTTATTGCCATTAACAAGAAAAATATCCAGAGATCCTGTACAGGTTTTAGAGATATTTCATAAATTTTATAAACATTTCAGAGAAATGTCAGAATCAATAAAGAGCACAAAGCAGAAGTATTTCTGTAAGACTTAATTATGCCAAGGTTAGAGGTAGATGAGGCTCAACAACTGATGGTTAAGCTAGGAGGAGATGGGATAAAAATGGTGATGTATAATAAAACTTCAGAAAATTCTTCATGAGCAGATAGTATTCCTGTGACAATTTTAAGTTAGGACGGAAGAAAGTGATAATGATCTGGAAGATTTTGTTTAACAGCATTTTCAGTGGAGGGAATCACCATCATATTGGAAGAAAGCTGTGTATTTATTACCTAATGACAGTAAAAATCCATCAGACCGCGCTTCATACAGAACCATTTCAATTTTAGACCACATCTATAAAGTGTTAAAGTGTTTATGTGTATAGTGGCTAAAAGAATGGCAAAGGTTTTGTCAAATTTGAAAGATATGGATCAAAGTGGTTTTGTGGAGGGGAGGCAAACATTTGACAACATTAATAGAACAATAATGACCCAGAGGGAATCAGAATCTTAGAAAATACTCCTGTTGTTGATTCAGAGAAAACATTTTCCATAATGAGCTGTGATTTTATGAGAAGCACAATGGACATATTTGCATTGCATCATACAATGATGTTAATTAGGAAGATATATATAAAAAATTGGAGGCAAGAATTAAAGTGTGAGGGTTCCTCTTTGATAAGCTGTGTTTGAACAGGGAAGAATTTGTGTGAAAGGACTAAACAAAATATGATACAAAAACTGAGAAACTGGAAGATCTTGTTTATGGATATGGATAACAGATACATGCAGTGAAAATGTTTTTAGTCCTTTTAATTGTATATACAGCTTAGGCATATTTTAGAGAAGTTATGGACAATAATTAATAAAGAGTTGAAGGATTTTATCTGGGAGGGGAAAAGGGCAAATGTCAAATGAGATAAGTTAATCCTTTCAATGGAACAAGGTGGATTAGGGTTACCTCATTTAAAGGGATATTTTAGAGCTACACAGTTAAGGCTCTAATACATAATGCAAGCAAAAGGTTATAATTCAAAATGGAAAGGGATGATGATGAAGTAGACAGGAAGTTCAAGAAATAAAGAGAAAGTGGGATTTTGGATGCATAACCTTAAGGAGAATAATAATAACCATATAGAACATTATATTTATAAAGTAGCAGAAAATATTCTATGAACGAAACCAGCATGAGAATGGAGAAAGGAGATTTTAACAATAGGGATGACTGCAAGTACAGGTGCAGAAAATAGGCAAGAGAGATCAGAATTTAATGGATAAAATGGGCAATGGAATTAAGGTATTGGGAGTAAATAACTAGACAGAGAAAGGTAATATAGTGGAATGAGGCCAAGAAGATGTTTGAACTGCAGGCTAGAGACTGCCTTCCCTACCCAGGATTGATAAGGCAGTATAGACAAAGAGAAAGGGATAGGGGATTCATAAGTGAAAGGCCTGTTCTGATGGAGTTTTAAGTCAAATCTAGAACAGAAACTGATTTAAAAAAAAGGGATAACTCGTAGGACAAATAAAATATTGCATGATGACTATAAGAATCAATCAGAGGAGGTCAGAAAAGACTGCTAAGAGTGGCTGGAAAAACAATTTACAAGAGCCGAAAGGGAGGACATATGTATGGCTCCCAAGTATGCAACAAAGTCCAGAAGGCTTAGGATTTTGCTTGGAAGTATTTGCATAGGTATTTTTATACCCCAAGCAGACTTCATAGAATTTTACCAGAAGTAGATAGCAAATGTTGGAGATGTGAATGTGATACAGGAGAAAGAGCTAACTAGGAATATGTGTGTTGTGGAGTGTAAGAAGCTGTTAGATTTTATAAATTCCCTACAAAGTTATCTGTCAGAAATATTGGATGAGCAAATGGCTGTAACTAAGAATATAATTTTTTGAACTGGGACATAGGAACTAAATTGCCTAACCATAGTAAGACCTTATTAAGTTTAATGCTGTTGGCTACTAAAAAAACAATTACTAGAAAATGGAAATGAAAGCTTAAATCACCAGTCTTTAAAGCACTAATTATTATAAAAGAGATAAAAGAACTGAAAAAGGGATATTTATAAAAGGAGAAAAGCAAATTACATAGAAATAAATAGAAATTGTGGGAGCAATACATGCAGAATAATGTTCAGGAGGAGGAGCAATTTATGTAAGGTTGGACTGACGAGAATTACAAAAAAGAAAATATATGAGCTGTATAACATATGCAACTGGAAAAAAATGTTATGATTTTTTTTTTTCCTGTTAATGTATGTTTGCCTATGTTTTAAGTGATAATTTAATAAAGGTGTTTAAGAAAAGTAATGGATCTGATATGCAGATTTTCTATTTATACTAACAGACATTGTTGGTTGCCAACGATGCTGTTCATCAGTTAGGATGGGACAATTGGGTCAACAGCCCTGGGTGCAAAGTGTTGGGGGGCACAATCAGCCAATCCCAATTGCTCTTTAATGTAATACTGGCTTTTAAAGGCCAGTATTGCATTCACAGTCAAACCTGAGTACTGTAGCAGTCCATTGTGTGGTTTAACTGTATCAACTGCTTACTACATTGTAGCAAACAGTTTGCTACAGTTTAAAAGTAAAAACATTTTTTTTAAATAAAACCTGAACATTCTAGTGCAGGCAAGCTATAAACTGTAGCAGCTGTTTGCTACATTTGTAGCAAGCAGTTTGCTATGTCTGGAAAATATTTTTTTTAATAACATGTGTTAAAGGAAGATTGAGAGTAGGGCAGAGAAATGGGATTTGAATGGCTGGGGCTGGGGAGAGGGGGGTGCTGTCATTCATCTGACCACCTGGTTGGTGCACCAGTAGAAGGAACATCCATTTTTTTTGCCATGAGGGTGCATAGATCTAACTGTAATAAGCCGATCACTTATGGCTTATTACAGAAGTACTTTTCCTATAGGTTCATAGGTTGGTACTAGGCTATTGGCCCTAGGGCCTATACAAGCCTAGCCATAACAATTCCCTGGATATTTCGACCCACAATATTTACTTCCCTGGACCCCTGTCTAGCAGGGTGACTGACGTAATCCCCGGGGTGAATTTCCTATCTCCCATCCAATCATCAAGGTTCCTTTTGAAGAGGGCTAATTGAACCAGCTATGCTTTTGCTCCTCATATTTAAACTCTGTAGAACAAATAGACCTTGTGACTGGTCTTTATGTATTGTTTACCATTATAAGAGTTGGTGTATACAGAATGCTTAGGAGGTTGATAATATGATTATTTTGCCTAACTGAGGCTCCTTCTCCCTCATTCTTCCCCCATTCCCCTTCCTTTCTTGTGACATGTTTGCTGTTTATATATAAATAACATTGCTGTCAAAAAGGAAACATAACAATCACTAGAAACTAATAACTTATGCAAGCAGAGTATTAACAAAAGCTCAGAAACTATACTAAACATAAAAGAAAGCATTGGCTATCATTTGCATGTGCATTTTCACCTGTATCAGCATTGTTATTGTTTCATTCTAGTCGCAGGTCACAAATTTCAAAAGGTAATCTACAAAAACCCAAAAAACAATCTCTTAGTAGGAACAGAAAGCTGAAGTCTCATATTATAGACAAACTCAGTTGAAGTGTTTTTTTTTTCCCAAAAGGGGGAGGAAGACCTAGTACCTGTGAATAAGAATAATAAGAACAAATATAAGAGTCAACAGCAGCAGAACAGCATATTAATTCCATTGCACTGCACTCAGCTAATTACACTGCATTCATTACCAGGAACTTCAACATTAGAAGAAATCTCACTAGAGAGGAGAAAGAGTCTATGTTATACAAAATTAAAAAACAGTTCCAGTTTAACACACAGCACGCAATCAGCAATGACAAACATGATGCCTCTGTTTAAAAATATGGCAAGTTTTTACATGAGTTAACTGTACCAGTCAGTGGTAAGTTCATAATATTAAGAGACTAGTCATTGTTCCAGGTCAGTCACATCATCATCACTATAAGCATGAGCTTTAGAAAAAAATGCATGACATTCATCAGTGACCTCAAATAACAAAGCTTTAATTAGAGAAAAGAAGACATTTCTCAAACATCAAGTGTATTAATTTTCTTCTTTCGGCTTTTTCCCAGTTATGGGTCGTCACAGTGGATCACCTGTCCACTCATGATTGGCAGTGGAGTTTTACAGTGTTGAGTTGCCAGCCCGGTGCCCAACCTTCCACAGAAGGTATACACACACAAACACACACACACACACACACACACACACACACACACACACACACACACACACACACACACACACACACTCACACCTAGGGCCAATTTAGATTGTCCAATCCACTTACAGCATGTCTTTGGGATGTGGGAGGAAACCGGAGCACCCGGAGGAAACCCACACGACCACAGGGAGGACATGCAGACTCCGCACAGAAGGCACCCCAAGGATTGAACCGGAGAACCTCTTGCTGTGAAGTGGCAACGCTAACCACTGCACCACCGTGGCCACCCATCAAGTGCATTAATACAATTTAGTAAAAAACTAAAGAAAGACCCAGCCAAGCTTGAATTTTCACTGTGTAATACCTTACGTCTCCTGTAGCGGAGGCCCATGGGATATATGCAGACAAACCATTAAGGGCATACCGGTGTTTGAGCTACATAGCTTCTGAATACTCATGACTTCTTATCTTTTAAGTATTTATGAGTACATTTAGGCCAATAAAGCCAAAAGTCCCACTAGTTGCAGACATGCATGTTTTTTGCCCTTTTTTTAACTCATCAGTATAAGTGCATTGTTTGCCTATACAAGTCAAAAAAGGCTAAAGCACAACATTTAGGTATTATTTACAGAACAGAGACCTACACATTGTTCTATCATGGGACAGTACCCAGCTCAGCTGTTATTGAAATCAGTGTTTAAAACCAAATCACCCATTTGGTATTAATTTAAATTCTAAATTCCACACAAAGAAATTCAGCCATAGCACATATGTCTTCTGCCACTTAAAGATGTCCTGCATATTTTAAAGATTATATGTGCTACTAAGTTAAATGTGCTTGAGGTCTTGTCCAGGTGCAGAGTTTTATTATTTAAAGAAAAAAATGCTCATTTTATTTTTAAAACATAAGTGACATTTAGGTGAATGTTTGTAGTCATGTAGAACAAATATTTTAAAGTTTAACAAGTTTAATTTTCATATCATGATCACTTTTATTGGTATAATTAGTAGAGTTAAACAGACTGCTGTGAATCAATCATATCTGAAGTATGGATTTAAAAGTGTATGGAAAGCTTTTACTTGGATATTTTTTAAAGGGTAAATGCCACATATGCAAACACTAGAGATAAAACCTTGAAGAGTCACTGGCTTTGTGCCCATCTCCTGCCTGTGCTGAGGAGCCCAAACTCAGCCTGATCTTTTTACTAAAGGCTTGCATTGGCTTCAAGAATCAGTGGCTATTGAAAAAGAAAGTTGATTTTCAAGACAATAGGAATACAAGTCTTTAATCAGACAAGTCATCCTATCAGTAGTGATGACTAATAAAAAACATCATTGTTTTGCATGTGATCTAGGAAGCATTTCTTTGATAAGTGCAGTACTTTGGAAAGTTAAGTGATGATTGGATGACTTCTGTTTCTACTGACTTTAGTATAAGAATTATTTTTAGAATGCTTTACCAGTTTCAGATTAGAATGTTGGAAGTGCCTGTGTAGCATATAATAAAGCGAGCTCTCTCACTATCCATCCCCTACGAGACTCATTTTGGCCATGCATCCTTTACTGCATTTTTTAATTTATTCTTGCTTCACTTCATAACCAATCTTCTGTAAAATCCATCCATTTCCTCTCAGAGTGAAAATTGAACACAAAATTGGTCTCAGGACATTATTTCCTCATTCAGCTATAGTTCTTTTCAACACAAAAGATTGTGGCAAATCCTCAAAGATCTGGAGGTCCTTGTTTCCAATCCACCCTAGTGGACTGGAGATCCATTAACCCCACAGTTGTTCCTATAATATTACATCCCATACTGGCCATTGCAATCAGTGAAATGGTCAGCCTGGGATAGGACTCAGACTGAGGTAACTTTCTATGATAAATTTTATTATAGATGTGGTCCAATCCCTCAGTTTGATGCTTCCTCATATCTAACCAAAAGACTTTCTTATCTTGGTCATTTAGCTCCCCAGACATCTTTATTCTAGCCACAGCAGCAAAAAAGTTCCAATCCTTTAAGGTCACTCCCTCCTCTTGAAAAGTAAAATTTAGGACTTTCTTTTATCCAAATTAAATCTCTTATACATTACTTTATGCTTGTCCAAAACTGAGTGGAAAGAAGCAATCAGGGGACATACCATGTAATGGCATGAATCCTTGGAATCATAGCCATACATAGAAATTTCTATCTTTGGAAGTACATCTTAATGTTTTCTAAAATAACCTCAAAAGTAGCCTTCAAAGATGCCTGCAGTGTGTACCTCATGTCAAGGCCAAGAGATACCATCTGGTCCACACTCTTCTAAAAAAGTTACCTTTATATACTAAGTAAGTAGATGGTAAGTAATTTATTTTAAGACTCTCTGTTTAATTAGCATTTACCTTAATCTGGCATGGGCTTTCAAACCTTTCTAACTCATCAAACAGAAAGTGAAGGCCTGATTTTGGATTATGTAAATTAATTAACAAATCATCAGCATAAAGGGCTAACTTGTATATCAGTCCTCCCAACTTATGTCTAAACAAGCCGCACAATCTCTTTTTTTATTTTTTAAATATATTTTGTTAAAAAAAAAATTTAAAATGTCACAACAAAACTAGTATTTAAACAACAACGTAACATTTTGCAGTGTATAACAAGAGAAGACAAATAGAATATTTGATTTAAATAGATACAGCTCCACCCCTTGACTTAATTTGCATCAAAGCAATAGCAAACAACACTTTCAAAATCCTTTCAAACATACATAGAACAAACTATAAAATAATTGTTCTAAACATGATAAACAATCATCAAAGCTCAAATAAAATGGCAAAGTAACATCTATAAAAAAACTGTAAAAAAAGAATGAATACTTTCTCCAAATGTCCAAACTAAGTAATACTACTGCTTTATTATTATAAATTAGTTTGCAAAATGTTATATATTTAATGGGTATTTCTTGAAATTTTTCTCATGGCATAGATTTCCTATTCTTGCAGTTAGCAGTAATTTAATATTTCAGTAGTGTTAACAATGTTATTAAAATTCTTGAATCAGCTTTATTCCTGTAGGACAGATGTGCAGAATGGTTAATTGCCAATTCTGTGGAATATTACCTAGACCAGTCCTGGATAGTTTTGTATGTAAAACTTTTCATAATATATGTGAAAAAGGACAAGACCAAAAAATATGCAGCAGGTCAGGAGGAAAGGAAGGGTTAAAGCTAGCAGTTTTTGCAGGGGTCATGTAAGCACTATAATTAATAATCATTTGAGCATAGTAAAACTTTTTTAATTGGGATACATTTGATATTTAATTGTATAGTGTTAACTAATTTCTTGTTGTCCCCCAAGGAATTATCTATATTTGTCCAAATGTTAAAAAAATTAATATACAACTTTAAGTCTAAAGTTCTGGATCATTTTCTAAGCCTTAGAAATTGCTTTTCCATGTAAAATATATTAATAAAGGTATTGATGAAAGACACATTACTTTTTGAATCTGAATTTATTTAATAATTAATTAGAATTACATCTTTTAAAATTGGAAATTTAGCAAAATCAATCATCTTTTTGTTAAATTTCACGTTGGGATTTAAGTTAATGGATTGGAGTAACGGATAACTGGTAGTTAACTTTAGAAGTTTCATCATTTCTTGAAAAGAGTTGAGTTATATTACAATATGATTCATTTTAAACCATGTGATATCTTAAAAAAGGAACAGCTAATATATTACAATTATGTTTACTTGTAAGATAATTGTACAAAAGTCTCACTTATAATGGCTGTCAGCTATTATTAAAGGTGTCACAATATATTATTTTAAACAATCTGAGTTAACAAGTAAATAATGCAATTGGAAATCTGGTAAAGCTAAGCCAACTTTAATTTTGTGGGTTACTAGGTGGTTACAATTTATTCAAACTAACTTAAAATAGCATATAAACTTAATCAGGTATGACCTAACTGCCTTAAATATGTATTTGGAGTAAATTAAAAGGATGAAAAAATATTATAAAATACTTTTGGGAAAATGTTCATTTTGACTAGCATTACTTTTGACAAAAGCAGGCATTTAAATTCTTACCATCTTGATGTTGCTTTTTTTAACATTATTCTATGCTAGAAATTTTGATTTTATATTCTGCTTTGTATCTTGATGATACAGCATACCTAAGTATTTTAAGGTAGAATTAATAGCAATACCATTTATGACTGAAATATTTATAGAACAGTTACCTGATGGTAAAAGAAACAATGTTTTATTTTTGTTTACACCATAGTTAGATATTGTTGCAAATATTTCTATGAATGTTCAAACTTTAGGCATATTATGGTGGTGTACAGTGATATAAATGTTAATGTTATTCACAAAAGCTGTAAGTGGGACACTTGTATTATCATATGAAGAAAATTTACAGTATGCATTTTATAAAAGATATAGAAAAGAGGTTTGATGTATAAACTAAATAAATATGGTGAAAGAGGGCAGCCTTGTTGCACTCCTTGTGTAATAGAGATGGGATTGTACTGATTTTTAATTATTACCAGTTGAGTAGAGAATTTTTGGTACAACACTGAGATAAAATGAATGAGCAATCTCAACTTTA
>NC_056729.1:334131797-334254297 GCF_019279795.1 Protopterus annectens | reverse complement strand
CATTGCCAAGCCTGAGTGATATGGGGAAGCTCTGTTGCAAGAAAGCCGAATGTAAAATCAATCAATCTGCCAAACATAAACTAAGAACTGTTACACTCAATGTAGATTAACTGACAGGATGCACCTTGCAAGTGGCTGATATGATGGTGAGGAGGAGGCTGGACATCCTATGCATCCAGGAATCAAGATGGAAGGGCAGTGCAGCAAAGACATTTGACTTGGGATCCAGAGACTACTGATCAGGAGGTGGGCAAACTATAAATGGTGTGGGAATTGTGGTGCAGGAGAGGCTTCAAAAGACATTGAGGAATATTACTAGAATTAAGGACAGACTCATGGCAATCAGACTCTGGTGTAATGATATATCAGTATTTATAATCTCAGCCTATGGCTCACAGCAGGGTTATGATAGTGAGGGAAAGAGTGCATTCAGACAGCAGCTGCTGGACCTACTAGATAAAGGAGAATGTTTGAAATGTTTGTGAGTGTTTTCTATGCTATTTATTGTTTTCCTGTACTTGTTTAGAGTTTAAAGTTGTATTTTATAACTGCTGTAAGGGCTGATGTTTTGCATTTAAATATACTGTTATGTAATGTTTTTCAGTTACCATTAGGTATCTGTTTGTGGTTCCCTAAACACTTGGGCTCCAAACCAGTCATTTTACATTAGGAGGGTTAAAGTCTGCACTTGTGTGGCAGGAGAGGGCTGATTTCACCTGTCTGAAATGGGTATTGCTGGCGGAAAGCTTACTGTGTGTTCACCTGATGGGTGTTAGGGCATAGCTAGTGTAAAACATGCATTTTTCTGACTGTATGTAAGCCTTGCATTTATCTGATGCCACTTCTCTTGCAGCTGAAGTTAGTGGTGCTCTGTATATACACAATAAACCAGAAGTTGCAGTTTCCCTATAAAAACTACCTTGGAATTTTACTCCAGTCCTGCACTATTCATGGTGCAACAAGTTTGCGTGCTGAGCAGCATTGTTGCATTTAGTTAGGACTATTTAAGTCTAGTTTACATTGTTACAGCACCCAGGACTGGTGCTGCTCTAACAGCATCTGGTTTGGATGTTGGGCAGCATTGCTGGATTGGTTATCTATAAATTAAACCAAGTAAGCACTCCCCTTCTAGTTACAAATACCCTCCACTTCTATCCCTACAATCATTGATAGGAATTTTCCTGCTATCTCTGCATCTAGTTTGGTGGACATGGGTACTCTGAGGCAATATAATTGCCTTATGTACACTGATAAACATTTAATCCTGGAATAGACAAATACAGTATGTGAAAAATGTAGTTACACAATAACACTCGTGGAAAGACTCTCACATATAGACATAAAAAAACAACAAACAAGTTGTCAACAACACACACACACACACACGCACGCACGCACGCATGCACACACACACACACACACACACACACACACACACACACACACACACACACACACACACACACACACACACACACACACACACAAAACTCACTGCACCTTCAAAGGATCAGACACATAGACCCACATATGAGGAGGAGCTCACATGTAACTTACCCAAACCTCAAAGGCCTCTCAGGCACATTCCTCAGAAACTCTGCATGCACACAAACAAGAGAATTCCCATCACAACACATAAAAAACACATCTCATTGCATCTGAACTACCAAGCCCGTAAGGTGAAACACCCCACAACCCAATATTGCGAGACACACTGATGTCCCTCTTACCAGTCTGGATAAGGATAAAGTCACAGTCACTTGCCTGTCAGGGGCCAGGATCTGCCAAATCACAGAAGCACTCAGGTCTCTTAACTCCAAGTACCAGTAGGACTCAGTGATAGTCTATGTGGGTGTAAATGACAGGAGAAGCACCTCCCTGGACTATATGAAGAGAGACATGAATGAGATCTCAAAATATGTGCCACAGGCAGATATGAGTCTAGCATTCAACAGCATTTTACCATGTCCAAGGATGATGTCACAATACCAACAGAAAATGATTGACTTTAACAACTGGCCTAGCTACTGGTGTCATTCTAAAGGGATCTAGTATTTGTCAGCCTGGGAGAACATGGTTGACAAGCCACATTACTTTGCCAGGGATGGTCTTCACCTGTCACCATTAAGCTTTCAGATATTAGCCAAAACAATATCCACCCCTACAGTGCCTTTTTTAGGCATTTCCAAATAGACAAACCATCCAATACAGCAAATCTACTCAGGATAAGCTAAACGTCTTACCGCTGAATGGTAAGAGTTTCAACAAGAAACTGCACTCTCTGGAAGCTCTTCTCATCCTGGAGAATGATGATATCTATGCAGTTACTGAAACATGATTCAAAGTCATGGAAAGCACTCTGGCAGTACATGGCTATGATGCCTTTCATATGTTGCAGTCACCCACTGAACATGAGAGAGCAAAAGGCAGAGGTATATCTATCTATATAAAAGATAAGCACACCTCAAGACTAGTCAAACAATATGACATGCTTGAGCTACTCCATGTCCAACCAACCATGAGAAAAATCCATTACCATATTCTTGGTAGATACAGGTCCCCCACCATGAAACAGGAAACCCATACATCATACCTGAAGTTACTTGAATCACTCACCATCCAGCCCAGTACTACACTCATGGGTGATTTTAACTACCTCTCCATTAACTGGGAAGCATACATGACCACTAGCATGCAGGCCCAAAGATTTCATGACTTTGTAAACTCAAATACCCTGGAGCAGCTAGCCTGCACTCCCTCTAGGGGTACAAATATCCTACACGTGGTACTCACAGATATGGGAGAGCATTGAACCCCCCCCCAAGTATTCTCACTGGTTAGATCCCATCACAAAGTGATCTCCCTTGAAATAAAGATAAATTTAGACCCATCCCCACCTAATCCCAAAAACTTTAAGAACTCTTCTAAGGAAAACTACCTTCTATTAAGTGATGGCCTAGCTAGTTTCCAAGCTCCCCACACACTCAGAAAACTCAGAAGCCTATCCAGAGGTGTATCCAAAAACACTGTATGATCATATAAACAACTGCATAGAAACGGCAGTACCAGACTGAAATAAGCCTAGGTCAAACCACAAAAGCAAGCCACTCTGGTGGACCCCTGGTATTAATTGTACAAAAAAAGAAAGAAAATCCTGTTGAGAAGTAAAAGATAATGTGCACAACAGAGCAAAAAATCCCTCATTAGTCTAAACAATAAATAAGGGACACTAGTCAAGTCCTCAAAAGTAGATTTTGAGGCAAAAATAGCCTTCCAAGCTAACCGTAAGGTATTTTTCATTTATGTCTGGAATCTCAAGGGCAACATCCAACAATGTGAGGAATTATTTTTAGATGGCATCACCTATATTCAGCCAGAGGATATAGCAAATCTGCAGGCTAATAAATTCAGCTCAGATTTCACCTCCCTATCATCCCTAGGTACCCCCCAAGAAATACCCCCCACCATTCCACCCCCATGAAAAAGTAAAAGGCGGAGGTGTATATAGCTATATAAAGGATAAGCACACCTCAACACTAGTCAAACAATATGGCATGCTTGAGCTACTCCCTGTTGAAAACCAGTTGGCATAATGGTTAAGGTCTTTTGTCTCCCATGCACAAGGTACAAGGTTCCATCCTGACCTCTGGCCATTACCTGTTTGGAGTTTGCATGTTCTGACTGTGTCTCTGTCAGGTTCTTCCCATCTATGAAAAACCTGCTGAGGGTTTCCACCTCAAATTCACCAATGACTGAACTGTGGGCAGAATCACAGAATTTACAGGGTTCCCTATAGGGGGAAGAGTTGTACAGACCAACCACTTCGGGCATCTATTGTGGTGAGCAGTATCCGGAAGATAGGAGAACATGGATCACAGACTTTGTGCCATGGCAAGTAGACACTTGACAGTGTAAAAAATATGGCTCTAGGTGATTCAGTCATGTTGACTGATGTCGCCAAATGGGCATGGCCATTTGCCGGTGATAAGTAGGTTGAGAACCTGGCCTACTCTGACCTACACCAGGGACCCACGCTAACATTGGGAGGGGTGTGTGTGCCCCTATTGGAAGTGTGTGCCTGCCATAAAGTCCAGTAGACCTGGGTCAATAAGCCCTTGGCTGGCCGGTGACCAGTTGCCCAGCCTAAGTTGCCTGGAATAGCTCTGCTGAGTGAAAGCTGTAAGTAAAACTCTTTATGAACTCTATAGCAGAACTCACTAAAACATTCCCAAACAACAACACCTCCCCCAAATCAAACCCTCTGCCCAACCTTCCACCCCAAACTCACTGGAATTCTCAAATTCTCTGGAATATGGGAGATATTCCACCTCAAACCCTTCCCCACCTCATATATAAAAAAACTTCTCTCTAAGCTTAAGTCTCACTCCATTGCCCCTGACAATATCCCCTCACTCTTTTTAAGAATTGCAGCAGACAGCATCTCCATCCCCATTAGCATACTCATCAACAGATCCATGCAAGAATCATATGTCCCCAAACTGTGGCGTGCAGCCTTTATCCTACCCCTCCATAAAGGAGGCAAAAATAATAACATCTCCGACTCCCGACCCATAGCGATTCTCTCCCCAGTTCAAAAATTCTTGAGAAATGCATCCACCTCCAGCTCATGCTATTCATTACACATAGCCAACTCCTCACCCCAACACAACATGGGTTCCGTCCTGGTCATAGCACAATAACAGCTTATCTCTATTTTCTAGACATCATAAACCATGCCTATGACTCCAGAGAACTTGTATCCACAGTCCTCCTTGATCTCTCCAAGGCTTTCGACACAGTCTCCCATACCCACCTTCTTCACCACCTTTCCAATCTTAACCTCTCACAAAACACCATTACCAGGTTCAGCAGCTACCTCTCTGACAGATCTCAGGCAGTAAAATGGAAGAATGGCACCTCAGCCTTCCTTCCCACCCCAACCGGGGTACCCCAGGGATCCATTCTTGGCCCTATGCTCTTCAATATCTTCATTAATGATTTCCATGCAGCCATTCCTAACACTAAGCTAGTATAATATGCAGATGACTCAACTTTAGTTTGCTCTGCATCAAACCTCCCTGAGCTCCAAACAAAAACTCAAACTGCCTTCTCAACTACTGAGAACTGGATGCTCCAAAATCACCTCTCTTTGAATGCCAACAAATCAAAGATCCTTCTATTCTCTCCCTCAAAATCTATCCGCCTAGACAAAACCTCTTTCAAGATTACAAGCCTTGCCAACTACACTATAGAAGTTGTTCCTTTTGCTAAACATCTTGGAGTTACTATTGACGAACACCTAAAATTCGATACTCATATTCAGCTAAATATAAAGAAAACCCATCAGAAACTTGGCATGCTGTTCAGAAACTCCCACTTCCTCTCCCCCTCAACAAGACAGACCCTCACCACTACCTTCTTACTACCTTCACTAATGTATAGTGCTCCCCTAGTATCCAACCTATCTTCCTCCATCTCTTCTAAACTAGAATCCTGTTACAATAAAATCTCAAAGTTCGCCACCACTTCCAAATACTCCACTCACCACTGTAAACCTCTCCACCAGCTGCAAAGGCTAGAACTCCCAAACTACCTTGACTACCTCCAACTCCTCACCACTCACAAGCTTATTTTCAAACCAACTGTATGCCCAGCACTAACAAACATCTTAACATTATACACCCCAAACAGAACTCTAAGATCTACCCACCAAAATCTAATCTCTGTTTGTAAACCAAACCATCCCACTGGTCAGCTTCTCCTATCCTTTTCTGTCACCAAAAAATGGAATTCTCTCTCTCTCCATCTCTAAGAATTTTTGAGAACTCTGAACACTTCAAAACCCAGCTGCATTCTTACCTCTCCCAATATTGGAAATGCAATTGCACTCCACCTATCTAACCTGCTTAATACATAAATACTTTATAACACACAAAGTTTGTTCTTCCTTACACACTATTGATTAACCCTATGTACTGCCTTCATGCTAATGCTACCTCTATACCACTCTCAGAGGATTTAAACCTCTGTATTAATTTAACTCATGCTAATATTCATGCATAAAGAACTCATCCATGCTAATGTTACTTATATATCATTCTCAGATTATTTAAACCTCTGTATTAATTTAACCTTGTACTACTGTTCTCAACCACTAAACATGTAAATATGCTTTACATCCTTCTCCAAGCTGCTGTTTAACTTTTGTTTAGTTTTTTCTATTTTGTATGTAAATTTTGCTTAGTTTGTTTCTGTTTCCACTATGTATTGTACTTCATATTATGGAGCTTGTACTATGTATTATTGGAGCTTTTATCCCCGGGCCTCCACTGAAAATGGGCTCTTTGAGCCCAGTGGACTTCCCCGGTCATCAAACTGGAAATAAATAAAATAAATAAATAAAGAATTGCTACAATCAATGTAAGTTCACTGACAGGACAGGACTTGGAAGTGGATGACATGATGGTACAGAGGTGGCTGGACATCCTATGTATCCAAGAGACACATTGGGAGGGCAATGCAGCAAAGCTGCTTGGCTTGGGGTCCAGAGTCTACTACTCAGGAGGAGGACAGGCTAGAATGGTGTGGGAATTGTAGTGAGGGAGAGGCTATAGAAGACAGTGAGGGATGTGGCAGACTCATGGCAATCAGACTCCAGTGTAATGATAGAGCAGTATTCATAATCTCATCCTATGCCCCACAGAGAAGACTACAGTCAGACAGCAGTTGCATGACCTGCTAGATAAAGCAGGGCAGCAGGAATTGGTGTTGATAATGGGTGACCTGAATGCATATATCGGGATAAATAGAGCATGATATGAGGACTGCCTGGGACCATGAGTGGGGCAACACGAATAAAGAAAGTTAGGCCATTTTAGACTTTTGTCTGGCAAATGGCTTGATAATAGCAACACATGGTTCACAAAGAGAGATAGTCACAAGATCACATACAAGACTGGCCAACATGCAACTCAGGTAGACTTTCTCCTAATAATTAAAGGGCACTGGGGTAGAATCAGTGATCGCAAAGTCATCCCCAGTGAAGCAGTTGGCCCACAGCATAAACCACTAGTTGCCACAATCAGCTGCAAGTAGTGGTCAGAGAAGGATCTAAGGTCAAAAGAGACCAGGCTGAAGACCCAGAAGTTGACTGGAGAGAAAGCACAATAGTTCAAGGAATTACTCAGGGCTCTAGCTCCTCAAGAACAGGAGGAAATAGGTGGAGTTGAAGAAGAATGGCTGCACCTCAAAACTGCATGTGTGAGGACTACTGAACAGATATGTGGCTGAGCCGGGTGTGGAAATAAGGTACATAAGGAAAGCTGGTGGTAGAATGTAGAAGTCCATGAAGTCATCAAAAGAAAGAAGGAGTGCAGGAAAAAGTGGGAGATAGAAAAGATGGACCAGGCTAGGAAGAAATACTGACTGGCTCACAAAGAAACTAAGAAAGGAGTTGCAATAGCAAATAATAAGACATCGGAGGCACTCTACCAGCTTCTGGAAAGTGACTCAGTAGGTGGCACAAAGAAACTATATCAGGTTGCAAGGCAAAGACAGAAAGATAAAGAAGATAGTCAGACAGACAGGACATTAAAGGCAGATGGAAGGAATACTTCCAACAGCTTCTGAATGAAGAAAACTCCACAGAAGCTGTACTACCCCAGACACAGCTTACAATGAAAGAAAAGCAGGGGTCCGCTGTAGAAGAAGTAAGAGCAGTACTAAGGAAGATGAAGTCAGGGAAAGCAGCAAGCTCAGATGAGGTCACATGAGTTCACAACAGGTATGATAAAGATACTGGGTGAAATATTGAAGAAATTGCTCCTGAGAGTACTCATCATACCTCTCAACCGTACTGAATTTCTCGTCTTTTACCGGTTTTGAGGTTCAAATAACGGGGTTCCACAATTCCCAAGTGGCACCCCTTAATTTCCAATTTTTCTGGCTCTGTTTTTGAATTTTTTGGCCTTTTGCCTGACGTCATCACATGCATGATGACATCAGCACCGTTAGCCTGCCAGCCTGTCGGAATTGAGCTCAAGTGTGAGCATTTCCAGTATAGCGGTTACAAGTAAATTGTGAGGAAATTATGAGCCATTGAAGAAGACAAGTGCAAGCATAGGGACATGCTGGCCTGGAAGGGAATTTATATTCAAGCATTCAGGCTCACATGGTATATCATTTCATTTTGAAACAAAAATGCATGCATGTAACCCTAGTGTCATGGTGTTAAGATTTTTTGTAAATGAGCCTGCATGTAACAATTGAGTGATTGTCGATTTTCATTAACGCTGGGTCCTTCATCATCACTGTAACTGTGTTCAGAATACTCTTAAATAAATTGGGTTCACGGTAAGTAGACTAAACTGTATTAGTTTGAAAATTATGCCTTTTTCCCTCACTCGTAAAACTTCCCTGAAGATTCAGTTGTCGAGTTAAACTCCATAATGGTAAACTCGATCATTTTTTAAGGACACCATGATTACCGGGAATAGGCAGTATATTTATTGGATACAGTGTTACAAAAACAGTCAACATAGTACTTCTAGCTGTGATACAGTGTTACAAAAACAGTCAGTACTTCTAGCTGTTTTAGATGACCACTTGGCTTTTTGTTAAGGAAAAAAAAGTGGTATTTGAAGGGTTGAGGGAGAGAGAGGGGGAAGAGAGAGGGATAGGGGTGATCCCTGCATACAGTTTATAAGATATTATCAGCCAATATTTACTAATAAAGACCAGTCAAGAAATTTGCTGGAGACACAAGTGATTTTGCTATAGATGTGAGTGCTTTGCTGAAGGAAACAGTTCAGCTATGGGAGGGAGGGGTCTGACCGTTTTGTTTTAGATACTCAGAGGTGCATTTTTCTAACTTTTTCTTTTTCTAACTTTTTTAGTTTTCTAACTTTTTGGTCTAATTGTTAACCCTGTCTTTTGATAAATATTTAGGTTGAGAAGGTCAGACATTTTATCCAAAATCTGCCTCCACATCCACCAGTTATTGTCACTTTTATATCTAAGTTCTTGATTACACAATGTAAATACTATTTACAATAAGGAGGTTGATTAATGACATGCACCAGTAAACTACGTGGCAGATATAAGCCTTTAGTAAGACACTCACATATTCAGTTTTCAGTAAAAATGCAGCAGGCTTTATTGAATAAAATATAAAACAGTTTACTTTTTCAATAAATGATAAAGTACAGCACAGCTCAATAAAAATTACACAGTCCTTGTAATGCCCTACAGGTAATAACTGTTCTCAACTATACAATACCTAGGGGGAAGGGGATGGCAAACAAGTGTCTTATGGGTGTCATCTTTTGTCTCCTCTTGAGACTAACAGTATGCCAATCCGCCTTGGCCATTCCGTGCCTGCACTGTCAAATGTATGAGGCCTTAATCAGAACGTCATCAGTGCTTTATTCCCACTACATGGATAGCAAGGGCACCGGTAATAATAAGTTTAGGATGGGCTGTACTGGACCAAACTGGATTTGATAATCCAATGACAGCAGCAGCATCACCTATTAAAAACATAAAAGTGAAGTCACATCTTAATTTGCTTCATAGGAGGTTGGTATTTAGGCTCTGGTTTCTCTGATATAGAGTGATCTGGTGTACTTCCACTTTTCAGCTAAAATTTATTTAGTATGTCTGCATTTTTTTGGGGGGGGTGATTGAAGTATTAGGAAATTTTACAGCTCTTGGACTGAGTGGATGGTGATTTCTTAAAAAGAAAGCTGGTATCTGAGTATGTTGTCTATATATACTGCTATTTCACATGGTGTATTTATTACTTCTTAGTAGGTAAGTATACATAAGACACTGTCTGAACCATGGAGGAATACACTGATAAGAGGAAAATAGCTACCTGAAAAATAAGGCTGCTGTATTATCTTGGTTTTATAGATAAGTATAATGTGGCTGGGAAGAAGGTTTATTTATTTACTTTTGAGGTGTAAGCTTACACAGTATGATGAATTTGGTTGTCTGCTCTTCAGTTTGTGTTTGAAAGTTAATATCCCACGATTCCATTTGAGTGGGTGGGGTTACATAATTATGTACGCAAATTTTATGTTAATCAGTGTACAGATTTGTACCTATTTTTCATGGGTCTTTGTCCAGATTTTTGATGTTTCCAGGTTGAGAGGTATGGTATTCATAGTAGTATGGAGAGAAAGCCATATTCCCAGATGACTGGAGAATAAGCATACTAGTGCCAGTGCTGAGGAACAAAGGGGACATTCATAACTGTGGTCAGTACAGAGATATCAGTCTCCTATCACACTACAAGAAGGTTCTGGAGAGGGTGCCTGATACATGAATACACAGAGTAGTACAAAGTAGGGTAGGAGATGAGCAGTTTTGATTCAGATCAGGATGCAGAACAACTGACCCAACATTTGCAGTGAGACAAATACTTGAGAAGAAGCTAAAGATTAGGAAAGACTCCAACTGTGCATTCCTAGACTTGAAGAAAGCATATGAAAAGCTCTCAAGAAAGCTGATTTGGGCAATCCTGTGGTGGTTCAAAGTCCCAGAAACATTGGCAGTTAGTGCTTGCTATGTACAAGGATGCAATGACACAAGTAACAACAGTGTTCGGTCTCACTGAAGGGTTCCCAGTGCGAGTGGGTTTGCATCAGGGTTCAACTCTGAGCCCACACTGTTGATGGACTACATTAGCAAACAGCTTGAAGGAAACAGATCAGCAAAGTTGCTGTATGCAGAAGATGTGGCATTATAGGCAGACTCTGAGCAAGAACTTCAACAAAGGATAGGAGAATGGAACGCAAAACTGAAGGCACATGGGATGAAAGTGAGTACAAATAAGACACCTGTAATGGCAGCAAATGGGGGAATCAGAAGATACTGAGAATTGAGATAGAAGGGAAAATAGTAGAACAGGTTTAACAGCTTCAAATTTTGGGAAGGGTGATTGGTTTTGAACTCAAATGTCACTGTGAATATATATGTAGTATTGTCTTTTTCTTTTATTTATTATTAAATATATTTAAACCTTTCCTCATGGCTTATCTGTGTATAGACATTTAAGTTTTGAGAGTACTTACATATTTATTTGGTGACACTGTGTGTGCCACTCCTAATAGCCTTGCTCTTAGTCAAACTACCATTTGTGTTAATATTAATATTACTCAGTAAGACTGGACACCTTTTGTTAAAGGCCTTTAAAGTAGCTGATAAAGAGTTGACTGGTGGCAGTGGTAACTACCTTATAGTCTGGCCAGAAGGGGGCATAGCTAGTAAACCTGCACCAGCCTTTCCCAGGTGTGTGTGTGTGTGTGTGTGTAAATCAAACCCCAAAGTGTGTGTGTCAGCTACTTGGGCAGGAACATGAAGCACTGGTTAGACAGAGAGGTTCCTGGAGGTCTTGGCTTGGTCGCTCAGCTGAGATCTCAACTCTATTGCTGTGCCAGTGAGGATTCTTACTGGGGATCTGGAGAAAGAGGGAGAAACCAGCCCCAGACTGACTGTGGTCTCTGTGTGCTTTTAGGAGAAATTGCACTTCATGCAGAGAGCTGCATATGGAAATACTGTGTGTGCACCTGTCATCCTCCAAGTGAACATCCCCCACTGTTGCCAGTAGTGAGGATTGAGGCTCCTTGATTACTGGTTGGCAGTAGTGGGGTATCACAACCTGTTTGGGAGTAATACACAATGGATGTATTAACCACTTTCAGTCTGGGTCACGTGAAAATATCTCTCAACATATACATTCTGTGCTGAGCTTGCAAAGACATGGCCACACTTGTGCCTTTATCTGTGTACATGTATGCCTTGTACATTGCATATGTACTTTAATTTATTTTAGGAGGGTTTGCAAAATGCACAAGCATGCAATGCATTATATGAAGTATTTTTGCGGTCTATTATGGCAGCAGCAACTTACATAAAACATACATAAGTGTTTCTTGGTTATGCCTACTGCTTACTTAACATTTGTGAACCATTGTAGTGTAGGTGCCAGACAAAATGTACAAACAGTGTACTGCAGGCACCAGACATAATGTAGACATAGTATACTGTAGGTACCAAACACAATGTACATACAGTGTAATGTATTCATCAGACACAATATGCACAAAGTGTAATGTTGGCACCAGATACAATGCACACTCAGTGTACTGTAGGCACCAGACACAATGTGCACACAGTGTACCATGGGCATCAGTTACAGTGCACACACAGTATACTGTATCCACCAGACACTTTATACATACAGTGTAATGTATTCATCAGACACAATATACACAGTGTACTGTCATTATCTGACACAATGTACACACAGTGTACTATGACCACCAGATACAATGTACACATAGTGTACTATACCCAGCAGACAAAATGTACACACTGTGTACTGTAGGCACCAGACACAATGTACATACAATATAATGTAGACATTAGATACAATATATGCATAGTGTACTGTAGGCATCAGACACAAAGTACACATAGTGTACTGTAGATACCAGATGTAATATTCACACAGTGTACTGCAGGCACCATACACAATGTGCACACAATGTACCATGGGCACTAGTTACAATGTACACACAGTGTGCTGTACCCACCAGGCACACTGTACATACAGTGTGTGTTGACATTAAACATAATATATGCAAAGCTTAATGTAGGCACCAGACACAATGTACAGACAGTGTAATGTAATCACTGGACACAATGTATTCATGATGTCCTGTACCCACCAGATACAATGTACCTATAGTGTACAATACCCAGCAGACACAATGTACACACTGTGTACTGTAGGCACCAGACACACTGTCCACACAGTGTACTATGACCACCAGATACAATGTACACATAGTGTACTGTACCCAGCAGACACAATGCACACACTGTGTACTGTAGGCACCAGACACAATGTACATACAGTATAATGTAGACATTAGATACAATATATGCATAGTGTACTGTAGGCATCAGACACAAAGTACACATAGTGTACTGTAGATGCCAGATCTAATGTTCACGCAGTGTACTGTAGGCAGCATACACAATGTGCACACAATGTACCATAGGCACTAGTTACAATGTACACACTGTGTGCTTTACCCACCAGGCACACTGTACATACAGTGTGATGTTGACATTAGACACAATATATGCAAAGTGTAATGTAGGCACCAGGCACAATGTATAGACAATGTAATGTAATCACCAGACACAATGTGTACATAATGTACTGTACCCACCAGATACAATGTACATATAGGGTACTGTACCCAGCAGACACAATGTACACACTGTGTACTGTAAGCACCAGACACAATGGACACACAGTGTACTATGACCATGAGATACAATGTGCACACAGTGCACTGTACCCAGCAGGCACAATGTACACACTGTGTACTGTAGGCACCAGACACAATGTACATACAGTATAATGTAGACATTAAGATACAATATAAGCATAGTGTGCTGGAGGCATCAGACACAATGTACACATCGTGTGGTATAGACACCAGACCTAATGTATGCACAGTGTACTGTAGGCACCAGACACAATACACACACAATGTACCATCGCCACTAGATACAATGTACACACAGTGTACTGTACCGACCAGGCACAATGTACATACAGTGTGATGTTGATAAACACAATATCATAAAGTGTAATGTAGGCACCAGACACAATGCGCAGACAGTGTAATGTAGTTCCCACACACAATGTGCACACAATGTACTGTACCCATCAGACACAATGTACACACAGTGTACTGTAGACATCAGACACAATATACATACAGCGTAATGTAGACATTAGACACAATATATGCACTGTGTAATGTAGGCACCAGACACAATGTACAGACAGTGTAATGTAGACATTAAACACAATATATGCACTGTGTAATGTAGGCACCAGACACAATGCACAGACAGTGTAATGTAGTCCCCAGACACAATGTACACACAATGTACCATACCCATCAGACACAATGTACACACAGTGTACTGTAGACACTAGACACAATATACATACAGTGTAATGTAGACATTAGCAACAATATATGCACTGTGGAATGTAGACAGCAGACACAATGTACAGACAGTTTAAGGTAGTCACCAAACACAATGTGCACACAGTGCACTGTGGGCACCAGACACAATGCATGCACAGTGTACTGCAGGTGCCAGATACAATGTACACACAGTGTACTCTACCCACCAGACACAATGGACACAGTGTAATGTAGGTCCAAGATACAATGTACGCACAGGGTGCTGTATGCACCATACACAATGTATGCATGCTGTTATGTAGGCACCAGATACAATGTACACAATGTAATGTACTCACCAAACAAAATGTACACACATGGTATGTTGGGACTAGACACAATGTACACACAGTATAATGTTCTCACCAAACAAAATATGCATGCAGTGTACTGCATGCACCCCAAACAGTGTACACACAATGTAATGTACTCACCAGACACAACGTACACACAGTGTAACATAGGCACCAGACAAAATGTACACACAGTGTACTGTATTCACCAGATGCAAGGTACTTACAATGTAATGTGGGTACCAGGCACAATGTACACACAGTAAAATGTAGGCAACAAATACAATGTATGCACAGTGTACTGTACTAAGTGATATGGAATCACTCAGTTTATAACTTAGGATTCAGATAACCATTCGAATCATTGCTGTCTCCATATTAGTCAGTGTCCTCAGTAAACAACACAGAACTGGGAATGAGTTCCTTTCATGAGTTGCTTATTCAGTTTGATCTTTTAGAAGGAATGTGGACCAAGTGACATGTAAATTCCCTATTTCTTTAAACTAGCATTTCATTAAAACTATATACCTATATGCTGCAGACAGTGCATATACAATACTTTGAAGTATGTAGTTTACATTTTGTACAACTTGTGACACTCATATGATGCAGATACAACTATTGCTCCATGAGTCTTCACTAGGCAAAGCTACACCTAGATGAAACAAATCTATTGTGCATGAACACTACTGTTCTGAGGGTGAGACATGCAATGATATCTGCAAGGGATGTTACCCACCTTCATGAGCAACATCATCCTAGGTCCAGCCCCCCACCAGAAAGTCACCAGTGGTGAATTGCTGTCTTTGTTGTGCTTCTGGATAGGGGAACACCTCACACTTGCTAATCCAATCTTTCTTTCCAGAAGGCAATCAGCAGAGACTCTTCATTCCTTTCTTCCCTAATGCCAGTCTTCAAAAGATGCCCAAACTGCTTGTCAAACTATGGTCACCGATGTCATAGTCAAAACTTTAACAACATGCAATGCATTATATGAAGTATTTTTGTGGTCTATTATGGCAGCAGCAACTTACATAAGACATACATAAGTGTTTCTTGGTTATGCCTACTGCTTACTTAACATTTGTGAACCATTGTAGTGTAGGTGCCAGACAAAATGTGCAAACAGTGTACTGCAGGCACCAGACATAATGTAGACATAGTATACTGTAGGTACCAAACACAATGTACATACAGTGTAATGTATTCATCAGACACAATATGCACAAAGTGTAATGTTGGCACCAGATACAATGCACACTCAGTGTACTGTAGGCACCAGACACAATGTGCACACAGTGTACCATGGGCATCAGTTACAGTGCACACACAGTATACTGTATCCACCAGACACTTTATACATACAGTGTAATGTATTCATCAGACACAATATACACAGTTTACTGTCATTATCTGACACAATGTACACACAGTGTACTATGACCACCAGATACAATGTACACATAGTGTACTATACCCAGCAGACAAAATGTACACACTGTGTACTGTAGGCACCAGACACAATGTACATACAATATAATGTAGACATTAGATACAATATATGCATAGTGTACTGTAGGCATCAGACACAAAGTACACATAGTGTACTGTAGATACCAGATGTAATATTCACACAGTGTACTGCAGGCACCATACACAATGTGCACACAATGTACCATGGGCACTAGTTACAATGTACACACAGTGTGCTGTACCCACCAGGCACGCTGTACATACAGTGTGTGTTGACATTAAACACAATATATGCAAAGCTTAATGTAGGCACCAGACACAATGTACAGACAGTGTAATGTAATCACTGGACACAATGTATACATGATGTCCTGTACCCACCAGATACAATGTACATATAGTGTACAATACCCAGCAGACACAATGTACACACTGTGTACTGTAGGCACCAGACACACTGTCCACACAGTGTACTATGACCACCAGATACAATGTACACATAGTGTACTGTACCCAGCAGACACAATGCACACACTGTGTACTGTAGGCACCAGACACAATGTACATACAGTATAATGTAGACATTAGATACAATATATGCATAGTGTACTGTAGGCATCAGACACAAAGTACACATAGTGTACTGTAGATGCCAGATCTAATGTTCACACAGTGTACTGTAGGCAGCATACACAATGTGCACACAATGTACCATAGGCACTAGTTACAATGTACACACTGTGTGCTTTACCTACCAGGCACACTGTACATACAGTGTGATGTTGACATTACACACAATATATGCAAAGTGTAATGTAGGCACCAGGCACAATGTATAGACAATGTAATGTAATCACCAGACGCAATGTGTACATAATGTACTGTACCCACCAGATACAATGTACATATAGTGTACTGTACCCAGCAGACACAATGTACACACTGTGTACTGTAGGCACCAGACACAATGGACACACAGTGTACTATGACCATGAGATACAATGTACACACAGTGCACTGTACCCAGCAGGCACAATGTACACACTGTGTACTGTAGGCATCAGACACAATGTACATACAGCATAATGTAGACATTAAGATACAATATAAGCATAGTGTGCTGGAGGCATCAGACACAATGTACACATCGTGTGGTATAGACACCAGACCTAATGTATGCACAGTGTACTGTAGGCACCAGACACAATACACACACAATGTACCATGGCCACTAGATACAATGTACACACAGTGTACTGTACCGACCAGGCACAATGTACATACAGTGTGATGTTGATAAACACAATATACGCAAAGTGTAATGTAGGCACCAGACACAATGCACAGACAGTGTAATGTAGTTCCCACACACAATGTGCACACAATGTACTGTACCCATCAGACACAATGTACACACAGTGTACTGTAGACATCAGACACAATATACATACAGTGTAATGTAGACATTAGACACAATATATGCACTGTGTAATGTAGGCACCAGACACAATGTACAGACAGTGTAATGTAGACATTAAACACAATATATGCACTGTGTAATGTAGGCACAGACACAATGCACAGACAGTGTAATGTAGTCCCCAGACACAATGTACACACAATGTACCGTACCCATCAGACACAATGTACACACAGTGTACTGTAGACACCAGACACAATATACATACAGTGTAATGTAGACATTAGACACAATATATGCACTGTGGAATGTAGACAGCAAACACAATGTACAGACAGTTTAAGGTAGTCACCAAACACAATGTGCACACAGTGCCCTGTGGGCACCAGACACAATGCATGCACAGTGTACTGCAGGTGCCAGATACAATGTACACACAGTGTACTCTACCCACCAGACACAATGGACACAGTGTAATGTAGGTCCAAGATACAATGTACGCACAGGGTGCTGTATGCACCATACACAATGTATGCATGCTGTTATGTAGGCACCAGATACAATGTACACAATGTAATGTACTCACCAAACAAAATGTACACACATGGTATGTTGGGACTAGACACAATGTACACACAGTATAATGTTCTCGCCAAACAAAATATGCATGCAGTGTACTGCATGCACCCCAAACAGTGTACACACAATGTAATGTACTCACCAGACACAACGTACACACAGTGTAACATAGGCACCAGACAAAATGTACACACAGTGTACTGTATGCACCAGATGCAAGGTACTTACAATGTAATGTGGGTACCAGGCACAATGTACACACAGTAAAATGTAGGCAACAAATACAATGTATGCACAGTGTACTGTACTAAGTGATATGGAATCACTCAGTTTATAACTTAGGATTCAGATAACCATTCGAATCATTGCTGTCTCCATATTAGTCAGTGTCCTCAGTAAACAACACAGATCTGGGAATGAGTTTCTTTCATGAGTTGCTTATTCAGTTTGATCTTTTAGCAGGAATGTGGACCAAGTGACATGCAAATTCCCTATTTCTTTAAACTAGCCTTTCATTTAAAACTATATACCCATATGCTGCAGACAGTGCATATACAATACTTTGAAGTATGCAGTTTACATTTTGTACAACTTGTGACACTCATATGATGCAGGTACAACTATTGCTCCATGAGTCTTCACTAGGCAAAGCTACACCTAGATGAAACAAATCTATTGTGCATGAACACTACTGTTCTGAGGGTGAGACATGCAATGATATCTGCAAGGGATGTTACCCACCTTCATGAGCAACATCATCCTAGGTCCAGCCCCCCACCAGAAAGTCGCCAGTGGTGAATTGCTGTCTTTGTTGTGCTTCTGGATAGGGGAACACCTCACACTTGCTAATCCAATCTTTCTTCCCAGAAGGCAATCAGCAGAGACTCTTCATTCCTTTCTTCCCTAATGCCAGTCTTCAAAAGATGCCCAAACTGCTTGTCAAACTATGGTCACCGATGTCATAGTCAAAACTTTAACAACAGGGCTGGCAGGTGTCTGTTATATTCAACACCACTGTTAAAGTTGCACATACAGATCACATTTAATAAAGGCTGCAGTGAAAATGATAAATTGTACATTAGAAGAGTAATTTGTAACAAGTAGCTGCTCATGCCAAACTGAAAACACATAATTAACTATAGATAAGCATTATAAAGCAAAATAAAAAGTTAAAGAATGCCTTACCATCTATAGCTGACCAAGAGGCTTGGAGACTGAAGAATAGTTGAAAGGTGGATGAGGAATGAATTCATGATATTTCAGGGCACTTGCTTTAGATTATTCCCCATTATTACATCCATTCCTCCTTGAACAGTGTTTAATATGTACATGTTTCCTTTGTTATGTGCAAAACATATCTGTCATGGCAGCTTGGTTATTAGATGACCTGACAAAGAAACAGGATACATGATTGTAAATAACAAAGAAGTCCCATCCTAGACAAACTGCTTCTTATTTAAGGCTGTTAACCAGGTGGGTGAGCTGATACATAGACCCTTTTCAGTCAAGACTCAGACCAGGAGATAAGGACAAATACATGCATATGGATTCAGTGAAGAAAAAGCAAATAGTAAGTAACTGTTTAGATGTACTGTTATCCATACAGAGTACACAAGGCATTTTCTTTATTAAAAATGTAATTGAAAAAAATAACTATATTTCTACTGTACAGGGACTTTGATAGAAAGGTAGTAACTCAAAGGAGATAAATCATGCTTAAACATTCTAATTATGTTTCTCAGTTTCTAAAAGTTGAATATGTTTTGATATGTTAAAGGCTTATTATTTGACATGCTATATGTGGTCAGTGATGTAGCTCAGACTAATTTTGTATTTATCTTTCTCAAGTGATAGTATTCTAAGACGATATGTTTGCTGTCTGCTGTAATGAACCTTATCTGTTTGTTTTTATCACATTTGATAAAGCAACATATACTTATGTTAAATAGCTGTATGTATGTTTTGCTTCTGATTATGCCTGTCAGAATATACTTAGAGTAAGAACATATTTAGCATGTGGCCCTTTGGACTGTGCATGAGTCAGGCAGCAGAGATGCATACTTTAAGCAGCTGAGATGAGCACTTTATTACCTGGTTCATGAGAGAGTTTAATTGTAGCACAAACTTCAAGGAACAGTTTATTTTTTCCATCATTCTGTCAGCTATGCTTTTGTGGAGGGAACACCTTTGAAGATTTTTGTATAAGGCTAAATAGCTATGACTCTTTTGCTGATCAAAGCTATTCACTTCTGTGTTAGTGCTTTACATACTTTGAACTGAAATAAATGTTAATTTGTTTAAAATGTTTATGTTAAATGCAGCTCGATGAAGCACAATGCTACACTGAATTGTGGTAATACTTCTAGAAAGACCAAATATAATTGCATTAGGCTTGGATGGTGGAAGACCATCACAACATAGGTTCATAGGTTCATAGGTTCATGCTAGGCTATCTGCCCTAGGGCATTTATAAGCCTAGCCAGAGTGTGTTTGGCTTTTGCCACCCATTTTATATTTATTTTGCTATGCCCTTTTGCGAGGTTAGTATACTGTGCCTGTCTAACAGTGACACAGAAGTGATACCCGGGGTAAACCTACAATCTCCCATCCACTCATCAAGATTCCTCTTGAAGAGTCAATGAGGGACTCTGCCTAACCTGGACTGGGATTTTATTCCAGAGTGAAGGGAGCCTCTGGGTTATGAATCTGTCCCTCCAGCATGTCCTATTTATTTCAGTGCTGAGGTTCATGTCTCTCGTGCACGTAGCTCGATGGGATTTGGATTTTCTGAGGTGCAGCATGTCTATTAATTCCGGGTTGGACATGGCTTTATACGTCAGGCACAGATCGCCTCTGAGCAGACGGTATGCCACTGAGTAGAGCTGGAGTTTCTTTAATCGGGCAGCATATGACATCTGTTTGAGCCCTTTGGTCCTCTTGGTGAGGTACTTTTGGGGTCTTTCCAGTTGCTGCAGGTGTCTGGTAAGGTACATCCCAAAAGGGGCATTGTACTCAATTATGGGCCTGATGAGGGATGAGTAAAGAGGCACGATGACCTCCCCTGATCTAGATGGGAATCCCTTCATGATTATGTGGGCTATATAAAATGTTCTTCTAACCACTTTGGCCACGTGGTTGTCAAATGAGAGATTGCTATCAACTTGGGTCCCCAGGTCCCTAATTACTTCTTCTGTACTTAATGGATTACCACCTATGTGGTAATTTGTGGGCACTTTGTTTTTGCCAAAGGGGATGACTATACACTTTTTGGCATTTAGCTTGAGGCCATGGCTCTGGCACCAGTTGTCTGTTTCTATGAGGCCCTTTTGGAGGATGCTTGTGTCGGCTGGAGAGTCGATTATGGCGCCGAGTTTGCAGTCATCTGTGAACTTGGTCAGCCACAGTCCTTCCGTGTTGGCCTGTATCTCCGAGAAATATATACCGAACAAGAGAGGTCCCAGGACTGAGCCTTGTGGGATGCCACTTGTAACTGGTTTGGAGTCTGACATAGCTCCAGCAATTCTAACCATGTGGGTTCTATCCTTGAGCCAGTTTGCAACCCATCTAGTGACATAGGGGTTTATATTTAAGCTGATGAGCTTATCTATAATGCCCGAGTGGGGTATTGTATCGAAGGCTTTTGCGAGGTCCAGGTAGGCTGTGTGGACCACCTTCTCCTCGTCAATGGCTTTGGTGACTGTTTCAAAGAAATCGACCAGGTTTAAGAGGCAGGATCTGCCCTTAACAAAGCCGAACTGGGTAGGATCCAGTGTCTGTAGTTCCCCAATATCTTTATTTATGAGGTCCATGATGATCCTTTCCATAGCTTTGCAGACCAAGCTAGTCAAGCTTATGGGGCGATAGTTTCCAGGATCCGTTGAGGCACCACCTTTGTGGAGAGGGACCACTGTTGCTGTACGCCACTCTTTGGGTACATATCCTGTAGTAAGGCTGAGATTGAACAGTAGTTTTATGTTTGGGTTTAGGTCTTCTTGGAGTTCATGTAGGATGCAGCCCAGGACACTGTCTGGTCCCATTGATGCTCTGTTTTTTGCTTTGGAGAGGGCGGCTCTTACCTGAACATCTGAGATGTCAGGGGGGCAGCACTCTGCTGGGATAGATATTTGCCCTTTTAGTGGGGAGGGGGGGAGAAGTTTGCTCTGAACCTGTCAGCTAGGATGTTGGCAATGTCTGTGGGTTTGGTGTATTTTTTGTCATTTTGGACTAATTCTGAGCATATCTGGGAATTCCCACCCAGGTTCCTAACATAACTAAAGAAAGCCTTGTGATTATCCTTAGTGTCCTGTGCAATTTTTCTCTCGAATCTGGCCGATTTTATGAGTGCCTGTAGTTTTTTGCTAATACTGATCAGAGATGCCTTCCCTTTTTGGGATTTTGCTCTGTCATGTAATAGCTTCCTCCTTCTATTGTATAGTTTGTTTATGGCTGGGGTCCAACAGACAGGACATCTGCCTTTGGAGGATTGGGTCTTGGTTTTATTTGGGATTGCAAGATCTATGCATTCCTGAAGGTGTTCATAGAATGCGTTTATAAAGGATTCTGCAGTCTGGGCCGTATTTTCCACAGGCCCGGGGGCTTTGAAGGATTCCACCTCAGTTTTGAGGAGTGTGAAATTTGCTTTAGAGAAGTTTTTCACTGTGGTTTTCTGGGCAGGGGGTGGGGTCAGGATGTGAATATCCAGTGAGATTAGTTTATGGTCTGATCTTACCAGTGAGGGATACACTTCTGGTCTGGAGCATAGAGTCCCCATGTTGGTGATGATCAGGTCCAGTATGTTTTCCCCTCTTGTGGGAGTGGTAACAAGTTGTTCCATAGCATTTGAGTTTATAAATTCTAGGAACCTTTGGGCTAGGGTGTTGGAGCTAGAGTAATGCTCCCAGTCTATGTTTGGGTAGTTGAAGTCGCCCAATATAATGGTGTTTGGAGAGACCTTCATATTTTCCAGTGTTCTCAGGAAGGCCGAGTGGGGTTCCTGAGTCTGGGAGGGTGGTCTGTAGCAGGCTATAAACTGGAAGGCAGTTTTACCCACTGTTAGTTGCACATGGATAGTCTCTGATGCTTCGTGCTGTGCCACCAACCTGGAGGTGTGGGTATCTTTGACGAATATTGATACTCCCCTTCCTTTTGTGGTTCGGTCCAAGTTTTGGGGCCGAAAAGCATGGTATGTGGTATAACCTGGTAGTGCTGGGGTGCTCTCGGGAGCCTTGAATCAGGTTTCTGTTACTGCACAGATATCAATGTTCTCCATGCTAAGGAGAGTTTCGAGTGCGTGCATCTTGAGGTTTAGACTTCTGGTGTTGAGTAGCATTACTCTTAGTTTCTTATTCCTTGTGATACCTATGGAGGTGGGTTTGTCTTTTGAGCCTTGCTTAAAAAAGGCACTATGGGGGTAGCAAGAGCCTTTGCCAATATCTGAAAGCCCAGGGGTGACAGGTGCAAGCCGTCCCTAGCAAAGCATCGTGGCTTGTCGAGCATGTCATCCCAGGCTGACAGGCATTGGATCCCCTTTGAATGACACCAATACTTAAGCCAATTGTTGAAATTGATCATCTTGTCTTCATACTGTGGCATCATTCTTGGTGAGGGTAAGATGCTACTCAAGGTCAGGGTCATACCGGCCTGGGCTACATGCTCAGAGAGCTCCTCTATGTCTCTTTTCATGTAGTCCAGGGAGGTACATCTCAGGTCATTCACACCAGCATGGACAATGACTGAGTAATATTTGTACTTGCCTTGGAGTGACCTGAGTGCTTGTGTTATGTGGCGGATCCTAGCGCCCGACAGGCAGCTCACCGTGACCTTCTCCTTGTTCAGCCTGGTGAGCAGGATGTCAGTGTGCCTGACGATAGAGTCACCTATTACAAATGTATCAGGTGTGTTGTTTAGCCTTAAGGACTGTTCGGCATACTGGCTTTGTGAGCTATGTGTTGCACATGTTTTATTTTGGGGTAGCGGTTGCTTGGGTGTCTACTTTGGAGGTCTCTGCTGCTTAGGCAGATTTTTATTTAGAGCCTCCGAGTATGTTTGTGTGTGTTTATGTGTTTGGTTTGCTGTCATGGTAGGTCTGTGTGAGACTGGAATTGTAGTGAGTGTGGTTTCCTTCTCCTCCTGACTGGTTACGCCAGTACTGAGTTGAGAGAGCTTAGCCTCCAGTTTGGCTATATGGTTGCATCTCTCACATGTGTTGGAATTTGTTGGGAGGAGGAGAGGGTTGTCTGTGTACATGAGGCAGTTGTAACATTGCCTCAGGATTCCCAGATTCACCAGCTGGACCAGAGAGGAGATTGACAACTGACCTTTGGACATGCTAGAATAGTATTAGGAATTTCTTTATAATTGAAAAAAAGGGCCAATGGGGAACAAGGTACTCAAGGGGAGTTTGTGAGGGTGTAGTGCTTTTAATTTTTTAGTGCTGACTTAGTAAGCAAGTGCCAGGTAACTTAAATGCAATGTGTTACAGGTAACTTAAATGCAAAAATGACAAACAGTAACTTTCTTTCAAGTGAAACAAGGAAATAAGTACAGTAAGCAATACAGATATCACTAGGGATCCACAGAAGCGCTGAAAAGCCACGCTATAGGTGAAATTAGCGTTTCAGGGAAATAAGCAAACAAACAACAAGCATACAAACAAAGCTAGATTCAGCAGGCCTGGATCTAGTATATGCTACAGCAAACAAGGTGTACCAATTTCAGTAAGAAACAGTTCAAATATGCAGGCACTATAAGCCTTTAACCAGAAATTCCCAGCTCAGAAGGGCAGAGTCCAGCCTCTCCTCCCACAAGAGTGCAGACCATGAACCTTCTTAATGTAAAATAACTGGCCTGAAGCCCAAGTGCTTAAACCAGAACTAATACACTTTTAGAATAACAGACACTGAGCCCTCAATCAGCAGTTCCCAACTTAGAAGGATGTAAGCTACCTGACCTGCCACCACAGTGCAGGCCACAAACCTTCTTAATGTAAAACAACTGGTCTGAAGCCCAAGTGCTTAAACTAAAAGGCTTAGAATGAGTTACACCAAGCAGTAATAAATACAATTGAGTACTTTTAAGATGAAACAAAAGCAAAATAAAGTAGGAAGAAACACAAATACAGTAAAAGCAGATACATTTTTTTTAAGTGGAAAGAGAGAAAGGAGTAACAGAAACTAAGCTGATTGGCCTTCTCAAATGTTCTCCCTGTACTGGGTAGAATGAGGTAATGACACTAGACTGGGAGGAGGGTCCCAGATCAAATTTACACTAGGGGCAGGCAATCGCAAAGCCACCAACTATAAAAACACTATACCAACAGCAGTGAGCCTTTAAATGACTGTGATTGCTCTGACAATAGCAAAGTAATGCACTGATATTACAACAAATCCTTTTTTATTCTGGAACAATTATTGACACAAATGATTATGATATATTATTGGAAATTGACAATACTAGAGCTTAGTAATTGGAGAACCATAAAGATATAACCAAACTGGCACAAAATAACTCAAAACAAAAGGAAAATGCCAGAAGAGATGCCTCTACTAAAAAGCATGTTTAATATGAAAAAATAAAGCTTTTGCCCTTAACAGCATCAGGACTTCTGCAGAAAAAAAGTATGAACACATAATAACAACCCCCCTTAATATTAAGCAATTAAAAAATCATATGACAAACTCTGTCCAATGTTATTTGACAGACCAAAAATGATCATGAATAGTTACACCACCTAAACAGTTAATATTATACCAACTAAACAGTTACTAAAATTTATATAATAATGAATGTAATAAATATAATTTTACTAAAATTGGTACAATGATCCTGAACAGTATGAGGTGCAAAACTAAAATCACCAGTGAATAAACAGTATGTTAAAAAGACATTTTAAAATATGGTTTAGCATTACTTATAAGTTGTGTATATAAAAAGAAACGTACAAATATATGAGATAAATAGTAATCCTAACACACCAATTACTTCCCCTAACTAGTGATGACAATTTTTCTAGAACCGTAATAAAATCTTCATAGTTCTAAAACTGCAGGTTGTGTGGCATTTAACTTAACCTACCAATAAAGCTCTCTTGGTTTTATCTTGGCATGCCAGTAACCTCCCCTATCTGGTGATGGTACTTCTCCAAAAAGTTAAATGAACATGCTTAAAGTAACTGCATACCATAGAATGACAATACAGTGTGTGGTGTCCAGATAATATCCCACTGAACTGTCAACAGTAATGTGACATCCCCTACTATCCTGGGTCAGTAACTAAGGAGCTTAAATCATCGCTACTGACTCCAGTGTGACACTGTCACTTAAACAGCAGTAATATTCCACAATTTTCCCCTAAGAGTACAACAGGAACATGATCTATAGCCTGGGACTGGACTGTATACTCCTGTCTGCTCTATAACTCCTTATTACACACTCCAGAGCAATGTGTCCCAGTTTAAGACTTCCGATACACTCACACTTAAATAAATTAAATCTCACACAGCCGAACACTTCTGGGAAAGCCTGATACAATTCTCCAGCTGTGTCCCCTCCCCCAAATAATACAGTAATACTGCCACCAATCAGAGTGTCTTCATGCCCTTTTAAAGGGGTGTCCAATTATGAAAATTAGATATTAAAACAAATTATAGCAAATGACCTAAGCAGCCAGGATTTCAGAGTGGCCTGGGAAGTTATCAAGGTGAGTATAAGCACTCTAAAATCACTAAAATAAATATTGATTGGCCAGCCACAATGTAGGTTAATAAAATGTTTAATAATGAGCAAAATGATTAAAAAATATAAAACAACAATTTTCAATAAACAAACAGAACTCAGTCACCAGGAAAATGAAATCAATACTGTAGGATAGAAATCCATCATTCAGAAAAAACTGTAACTGATCTAACTGATTATTTATAATTTCCCTATCTGACTAAGGAGCACGGTCCCTGATCTAAACTAAATTACTACAACAGAGCAAAGGCAGGCTTACAGTTATTGGTGAGTCCTTTTTGGGTATTCAATCCACAGTACATCTGTAACTGTCACTGCTGTAACTGCAACTGACTGTTAACTGTCTTTAGCATGCTCTTTTATAGACTAGCCTAAGTGTCACAAGTGTTCCAGTTCAAATTTTCTCTTCATATTTTGAAAATCAACCAACAGCTATTTACTAAATTCCTTCCTGTCTTTCAGTTTCTGACAGTAACACACAGCAACTGTCAACATTCCAATGATATCATCTGCAGATCAGCTGAATCTGATATAGTTTGCCTTTCAAATCTTTCTTCACAAACATGCACAATTAAAAATGTAAAAGGACACAGTTCAAGTCTTTAAAACATTTTGTCCAAACAGATCATAAATCAACATGTAAGAACTTGTTTACAATGTCATAGCTAGTCATGCTGGCATACAGTACACAGGTCAGTCTGAAATTATGTACAAAACTTCAACCAGACATGTTTGCACAAATGACAGGGTTGTTTCCTCACTCAGGGCATTAGTTTCATCCCTATTTTTAATAGCATAAAATGCTCATAAATCTTAACCTTTAACTGACTCTCAGTTTTCCTATGTAGAAGCAGTCACAGGGAATACATAATGCAATATACACCACCCCAGTTGTTTTACAGTTATACTTGACATTATTATAGTCCATGGGTATAACTTTACTACTATGTTGGACTCTTCATATACATATCTACATTGTGAACAGGTCCCACACTTACTCATACCATACTTGATAATAACAGGGGTAGAATATTCCAATAAATTCTTTACATTTCCTCCCTTCATAAAAAAAAAAAATGGGGGATCACTCATTGTCTCTCTCATACCAGTAGACTCTACTGCTATCCTCCAAGTTTTATTAATGAGCTACCTAATCTCATTGCTACAGCCTGAAACTGATCATACCATAGCTTGATCAAATCCACATGGACTAATTTTGTTGGCACCCACTACTTCATTGTCATTATCCTTAATAATGCAGGTGAGTGTCTGTGCCTTACCACTAAAACCTACCTCTTTCATTTCCTCTACCAACTTTTCTGGATAACCCCTCTCTAAAAACAGTCTACAATAGCACTGATGCCATGGTGTAACATGTTGGGTCCTAAAACAAAGACTTTCTGGAATCTTTCTATTTCCAGGGGATGAGATATAAGAAAATACCAGGATTCTTCCAAAATATGGATTTTGTCATCAAAAAATATTTTAAACTTCTAATGGTTCTGTCTTGGAGCAACCTATGGAGACAATAGGTCTCGGGGTGGGAGTGGGGCAAATTCATTTTTGTGTGTCTTTGCAATACCAAAGATATCAGGGATCACAGGATCCTTGACAGCCAAAAATCTAGTAGTACCAGTTGTAAAAAAGACAACCAATACTGTTATTATTTAACTAATTATTAATTTTATGGTATGCAACATTAATCTTTTTTTTCTTGTAACAAATTCAAAAAAATTATCATTATTGAGATACTGGTACATCTTACAAACATAGTCAGTAGTATTTATAGTAACCACCCTTCCCCTTTATCCGGTTTCATAATTCTGATGTCAGGGTTTGTGCTAATAATTTAAATAATGAATTTTCCTGCTTCATTAAATTATAATATCTAAACTTAGATTCATTTTCTTTAAATTCCTTAAATAATATTCACAAAGCTTCTCAAACAATATTAATGGTGGTTCTGTAATACAGCTTCCATAATTTGCTTCAAAGAATATGAGCTCCACAAAGGGAGACACAGCCTGTCATATTACATGTGATACAAAACAGGCTAATAAAGTCTGGTGGTAGCTTCATAAAAGCAGGCATTTCCAATGCTCAAAATGTGAACCACTCTATTAGATGGACTTGATGAAGCTCAGGCGAAAGTATTTCCTTAAATATAGTTCTATAGTGGTAGCTCATTGTATGTTGTCATGTTTTGTTTATTAAAAATATGTGCAACAACCTTTAACCAACAAAGTAAACCCTCAAGGATATTTCAGAAATATTCAAATAAGAGACTAAACTCTAAGCTTTAAGAATGGCTCCTTGTTTTTCCAATTTCTAGATTTTCTTCCAATCAGCTATCCTGGATCATCCCACATTGTCTGTAACTGCTTTTAAATAGTCTTCCTACTGCACTGAATAAACTACTTGAAACTTCAATGAGGTATGTTTATTCCTCCAAAGTGGAGGGTATCAGAGACAGAGTCTCCTAGATCTGCTAGCTAAAGTCACTTTATCTAGACTAATCCTTTGTACTCTGTTTCTTGTTAGTCCTGTCACCATCTGGGTCATAGGTGGAGTACCAGAACTAACTTGAGCTTTCGGGATTACCTCTGTATTCTTGGGAGGGAGAATACCTCCTTTCACTCATAAGCTAATTTATCCCTCAACAGTTTTTTTTATTTTTAATCTTTATGATAAATTCCCATTTCTTATCAGCCTTATTAAACATTTCTTTTTATTGCACCTCATACTGTCTTCTTCTTCTTTCGGCTGCTCCCGTTAGGGGTCGCCACAGCGGATAATCTGTTTCCATTTCTTCCTGTCCTCTGCATCTTGCTCTGTCACACCAGCCACCTGCATGTCCTCTCTCACCACATCCATAAACCTTATCTTAGGCCTTCCTCTTTTCCTGTTACCCGGTAGCTTCATCCTTAATATCTTTTTCCCAATACACTCTGCATCCCTCCTCAGCACATGTCCAAACCAACATAATCTTGCCTCTCTGGCTTTGTCTCCAAACCTTCCAACCTGGGCTGACCCTCTAATATACTTATTCCTAATCCGGTCCACCCTCATCACACCCAGTTCAAATCTTAACATTTTTAACTCTGCGACATTCAGCTCTGACGCCTGCCTTTTTGTCAATGCCACTGTCTCCAACCCATATAACATAGCTGGTCTCGCTACCCTTTTGTAGACCTTCCCTTTCACTCTTACTGGTACTATTCTGTCACAAATCACTCCTGACACTCTTCTCCACCCACTCCATCTTGCCTGTACTCTCTTCTTCACCTCTCTTCCACATTCACCATTACTCTGAACTGTTGATCCCAAGTATTTAAACTTATCCACCTTCACCACCTCTACTCCCTGCATCCTCACCATTCCTCTGAACTGTTGATCCCAAGTATTTAAACTTATCCACTTTCACCACCTCTACTCCCTGCATCCTCACCATTCCTCTATCCTCCCTCTCATTCACACACATATATTCTGTCTTAGTCCTGCTGACCTTCATTCCTCTTCTCTCTAGAGCATATCTCCACCTCTCCAGGGTCTCCTCCACCTGTTCCTTACTCTCACTACAGATCACAATGTCATCTACAAACATCATAGTCCACGGGGACTCCTGTCTGATCTCATCTGTCAACCTGTCCATCACCATTGCAAATAAGAAAGGGCTCAGAGCTGATCCTTGATGTAATCCCACCGCCACCTTAAAAGCATCTGTCACTCCCACTGCAGACCTCACTGCTATCACACTACCGTCGTACATATCCTGTACCACTCTTACATATGTCTCTGACACTCCTAACTTCCTCATACAATACCACAACTCCTCTCTAGGCACCCTATCATATGCTTTCTCTAAGTCCACAAAGACACAATGCAACTCCTTCTGACCTTCTCTGTACTTCTCCAGCAACGTTCTCAGAGCAAACATCGCATCTGTAGTGCTCTTTTCCGGCATGAAACCATACTGCTGTTCACTAATCATCACGTCCCTTCTTAACCTAGCTTCCACTACTCTTTCCCATAACTTCATGCTGTGACTGATCAGTTTAATCCCTCTGTAGTTACTACAGCTTTGCACATCACCCTTATTCTTAAAAATCGGTACCAAAACACTTTTTCTCCATTCCTCAGGCATCTTCACACTTTCCAAGATTTCATTAAACAATCTAGTTGAAAACTCCACTGCCATTTCACCTAAACACCTCCATGCTTCCACAGGTATGTCATCTGGACCAACAGCCTTTCCATTCTACATCCTTTTCATAACTATCCTTACTTCCTCCTTGCTAATCCACTGCACTTCATGATTCACTATTCGCACATCATCTAACCTTCTCTTTCTCTCATTCTCTTCATTCATCAGCCCCTCAAATTACTCTTTCCATCTGCTCAAAACATTCTCCTTGCTTGTGAGTACATTTCCCTCATTATCCTTTATCACCCTTACCTGCTGCACATCTTTCCTAGCTTGGTCCCTCTATCTAGCCAATCGGTACAGGTCCTTTTCTCCCTCCTTAGTGTCCAACCTTTCATACAACTCTTCATATGCCTTATCCTTAGCCTTCACCACCTCTCTCTTTGCCATGCACCTCATCTCCTTATACTCCTGTCTACTTTCTTCATCTCTTTGACAATCCCACTTCTTTTTTTGCCAACCTCTTTCTCTGTATACTCTCCTGTACTTCCTCATTCCACCACCAGGTCTCCTTGTCTTCCTTCCACTTTCCAGATATCACACCAAGCACCTTTCTAGCCATCTCCCTTACTAGCTCTGCTGAAGTTACCCAGCTATTCGGTAACTCTTCACTGCCACCCAGTGCCTGTCTTAACTCTTCCCTGAACTCCACCTCACAATTACCCTTTTTCAATTTCCACCATTTGATCCTTGGTACTGCCCTCACACTCCTCCTCCTCTTCTTGATCACCAATGCCATCCTACAAACCACCATCCTATGCTGCCTAAATACACTTTCCCCTGCCACCACTTTACAGTCTCCAATCTCCTTCAGACTGGCCCTTCTACATAAGATATAATCCACCTGGTTGTATCTTCCTCCACTCTTGTATGTCACCCTATGCTCCTTCCTCTTCTTAAAATATGTATTCACCACAGCCATGTTCATCCTTTTTGCAAAATTCACTACCATCTGACCTTCTGCATTCCTTTGCTTAACACCATATCTACCCATCACTTCCTCATCCGCTCTGTTCCCTTCACCAACATGCCCATTGAAATCTGCTCCAATCACCAGTCTCTCACTCTTGGGTACAGTCATCATCACTTCATCCAACTCACTCCAACATTTTTCTTTCTCAGCCATCGCACACCCAACCTGTGGAGCATATGCACTAACAACATTCATCATTACACCATCAATTTCCAGCTTCATAAACATCACTCTATCCAACACTCTTTTCACCTCCAAAACACTCTTAGCATACTGTTCCTTCAGGATAACCCCTATGCCATTTCTCCTCCCATCCACACCATGATAAAACAATTTGAACCCGCCTCCGATACACCTAGCCTTGCTCCGCTTCCATCTGGTCTCTTGCACACATAATATACCAACTTTCCTTCTGTCCATCATATCGGCTAGCTCTCTCCCTATACCAGTCATACTGCCAACATTCAAAGTTCCAACGCTCACTATCACAGTCCTAGCCTTTACCTGCATTCGGACATACCTTCCACCTCTTCTCCTCCTTTGGCCAACAGTATCCCAATTTCCACCACCCTGTTGGCCAACAGTACTAGTGGCGGTCGTTGTTAACCCGGGCCTCGACCAATCCGGTATGTATATCTGTATTGTTGTCCGCATGTATGATTTGGCAAAATGTTATGCCAGATGCCCTTCTTGATGCAACCCTCTCCAGTTATCAGGGCTTGGGACTGGCACAAAAAATGCACTTGCTTGTGCATCCCCAGTGGCTGGGTTGCACCTCATACTGTGAAAATAATAAATCATTTAAATTTTATTCTGTAACTTAACAATTGCACTTTCTAGTTTACTTAATGCCTTTTTGTTATTTTTAGCCATCAGTTTCATAAACTTCAAAATCATTATGAAGTAAGGAACCCTCCTCAAGTCTGTTTGGGTATTTCCATATCATAAGCCTTTTTCATACCCTGTTTCTTTTATCAAAGCTATTAAAAATAAATTGTCAAGTTGAAGGCTTCTAAAAGTAATTTCTGAAATTTTTGAATCTTGTCTCCCAAAGAGAGATATGAAGAGTCATCAACGGCTGTATCACCAGTAAAACTGTCAGTTACAACCACTGGTTTGAGTAGCCAGTACACAAAGGATGCAAAATTCCATCTCCTAGATTTTCCTCCAATCAGCTACCCTGGACCATCCCACCATTGTCTGTAACTGCCTTTAAATAACTAACCTGTTAAATGTAATGTATTATAACAAGAGCATTTGTATATCTTCTTACTTAATTGAATAAACTACTGAAACTTCAACATGGCATATTTATTCCTCCCACAGGGAGGGTATCAGAGACAGAGTCTCCCAGATCTGCTAGTTAAATTCATTTTATCTGGATTAATCATTTGCACTCTGTTTCTTGTTAGAACTCTGGGTCATAGGTGGAGTACCAGAACTGACTTGAGCTTTCTGGACTACCTCTATATTCTTGGAAGGGGGAATACCTCCTTTGACTCATAAGCCAATTTGTCCCTCAACAGTTTCTTATTTTTAATCTTTATGATAAATTCCCATTTCTTATCAGCCTTAGTAAGCATTTATTTTTATTACACCTCATACTGTGAAAATAATAAATAATTTAAAATGTTATTGCGTAACTTAAAACAATTGCACTTTCTAATTACTTAGTGTCTTTTTGTTATCTTAAAGCAATCAGTTTCATAAACTCCAAAATCATTATGAAGTAAGGAACTTGGCTGTTTGGGTATTTCCATAACATAAGCTTTTTTCATACCCTATTTCTTTTATCGAAGCTATTAAAAATAAACTGTCAAGTTGAAGGCTTCTAAAAGTAATTTCTGAAATTTTTGAATCTTGTCTCCCAAAGAGAGATATGAAGAGTCATCAATAGCTGTATCACCAGCAAAATTGTCCGTTAAAACCAGTGGTTTGAGTAGCCAGTACTCAGAGGACACAAAATTAATATTATTTTCTGTTTTAGAGGAACCAGGTACAGTATGTAAAATACGCATATCAAGTCCAGCCACCACCGCATCATAAGAAAGTTTACTCTCAACAACGTTATTCTGTCACATTGTAGCAGATATGGTATTTTTAATATAGCACCTTGAAAACACTTTTCACTGATCAGGTCACTGTTCGTATTGGTTATCATATTAAAAGCATTATAATTTGCTTGTCTTGTGATGTTATCACTCTCATCTGCACAACTGATAGTCTCCATTGTAATGCCATATGATTTAACAACAATATTAATATCACCTTCATCACTGTGTTGTTATCCAGAACCGGATGCTCCAATGTCCAGTTCACTTGCCCACCTTGTCCTTCTGGATTAATCAGTTTGTGGAGGTCTTGTGTAAACTGAAAAAGTAATCTAAAGAGCATGGTATGATCTCTTTTGCATTTTGTTAAACATATAATCCAATATGGCCTCAGGAGTTGTGCTTTCATCAGGAACCTGTACAACATTATCAGGTCTGTTACTATGATAAAACAGCACAGAACTAAAAAAGTATAACCAAACTGGCACAGAACAGGTCTAATAATAGTTATGTGTTTATACTTTTTTTCTGGAAAAAGTCCTGATACTCTTAATGGAGCGCTAATTTTTCATATTAAACTTAATCTTGTAGTACAGGCATCTCCTCTGGCATTTTCTTTTTGAATAGTAAATGGAGAGCTTACTTTTAATAAACAGTAGCACCCAGCAGGATGACTTTTTTCCAGTATAACTGCACAGCTAGGAAACACTGAGACCTGATGCCGTGAGTGAGGAATGTGAACCTTACAGCAACCTCAGGAAAATCTAGCATTTCTCATTAAAGTCTAACTTAGTTGATGTGGCTATGCCTAGAAAAATGAACAATGAAAAAAGAGTAATAAAATAAGATATTGAATTAAAATTAAAGTGACATTGCTTAATTTTTCTAAGAACAAACATGCAATGTTGTTTTGTCTGATTTTCATGTATCCCCTCCATACATACAGAGCTGGATTCAATAAAGCCTAGACGGTGCTCTAAGACTGACGCTCACACAGTAGCTCGCTGTTTCGTATTTAGTATCTCTACCTGGCTTGCAGAAGTCTGTAATATTGATAAATATCCTGGCATGCTAATTAGAGCAGAAGCAGCTGAACTGTATACTAATCAACTCATCCAAGATGTAGGAGCTATTCAACAAACTATAAAGCAATCTTGCAGGTTTTAGCTGTGAATTCCAAAGCCTACTGGCACACAGCCACGGAAGCTACTGTACATGAAAAAAATGTTAGGAGTTACTGTTGCTCTTATACATGTATATGTGCAGCAGGCTCACGCCTATGCTGCTGCTGCTGCTAATAGGCCTCATCCAATAAGGAGAAGGTGTTTAGACCCCATTTAACTTTTCATGGTCTGCATGAGGTGAAAACTGTTGACCACTACTGGATGAATAGAGACACACTACAGGAACTCTGCAACCTCTGTCGGCCTCAACTGAGAGCAAGGGTAAACCAAGTGGAACCAATACCTCTGGAGACTAAGGTATGTGTAGCACTTAAAATATTAGCTATAGGAACTTTCCAGAGACCAACAGGGGATATGCTGGAGGTGTCACAGGCATCAGCATCACGTATCCTACATCAATTTCTGAATGCTATGCTATAACCTGCCAGTGACTACATACATTTTTCCCATATAGCTGAGGAAAGAGCTACAAGTATGCAGGGTTTTTGCCCTGAACACACTTTCTGGAAGTGTTGGGTGCCATAGCTTGCATGTACATTGAAATGAAAGCATCACCCGGGGAACAGAGGAAGGTGCATTTAAACAGAAAGGGCTTCCACTCCATTAACTGACAGGTTGTGTGCAATGCTAAGGGAATCATCCTGAGTGTTTGTGCTGGCAACCTAGGCAGTTACCATGACTCCCATATCTGGCACAATTCTCAACTTTATCACAGGTTTTTTAGGGGGGATATCCCACAAAGTCCTTTATTGGGAGATGCAGCGTATGCACTTTAGCTGTGGCTGATGATGCCCAACAGAAATGCACACCCACCCACTGAAGAATGCTGTAATCAGGTACACATGCAAACAAGAACTATCATAGAGCATGTGTTTGGAATGCTGAAGTCATAGTTCTGGTGCCTAGATGCACCAGGGAGAGCTCTGCAGTACAATCCCCATACTCCTGCAGAAATGTTCACTGTCTGTGCTATCCTTCACAATGTTATTGTGAGAAAACAGCTTCAGCAGGAACACCAATGGGAGGAGTCACACATCCCACAAACACTAGCAAAGTCACTACAGCCACACAGAGGTGAGGAGCTGAAGGCCAAAAAGTGCATTGTCATCCCCTTTGGTAAAAAGTCTGTACTCATGAGCTACTAAATAGGTAGCAGTCAACTTAATGCCAACTGTGTGATAAGAGACCTTGGGACCCAGGTGGACAGTAGTCTCTCCTTTGATAATCACATTGCCACAGTAGTCAGGAAATCCTTCTATGTGGCACATGTCATCACAAACGGGTTCTCATCCAGGAAAAAAGAGGTCATTGTTCCCCTCTAATTGACACTCATTAGACCCATTATAGAGTACAATGCCCCTTTTAGAATGTACCTCACAAGACATCTGCAGCAGCTGGAAAGGCCACAGAAGTACCTCACAAAGAGGATTACTGGCCTCAAGCATATGCCCTACACTGACCATCTGAAACAACTCCAGCTTTACTCCGTAGCATATCGCCTACTCTGAGGTGACCTCTGCCTAACATATAAAGCTATGTCAAACCCAGAGCTGTTGGACATGCCACACATAAAGAAATCTCAATCTCTCCGAGCTACACGCTCTAGGGACCTAAACCTTGTCACCACAATAAACAGGACATGCTGGAGGGATATATTAATGTCCCAGAAACTTTCCATACTTTGGAACAAGCTAGCCATCTATGTCAAGCAAAGTTCTTCATTAGCACTCTTCAAGAAAAATCTTGATGAGTGGATGGGAAATAGGAAATACACCCCGGGGATCACTTCTGTGGCTCTGCTCGACAGGGGCACAGGAAAATAACTTTCTTGGGTGGTGTAAGCCAGGGAACCTTGTTGGCTAGGCTTACTTAGGCCCTTGGGCCAATAGCCTAGTACCTACCTATGAATCTATGAACCTATGAGTCAGAAGGGGAACCACCAGCTGATGTGGGTGAAGGTAGACGTAGGTGTGCACAATATGCCCTCACCCTGGCTAAGAGGCAATGGATAGCACACATGCTCACCACCTAAGGGTGTACAACTTTCATCCTATGCACATATTTACAGTAAAATTAATGCCAGGCAAATCTCACAACCTTTATTTGCCCACGTAATGGATGTGTACTGCTAGCATCACACAGAGCCAGTCCTGAATTAAAACAGTTGTAACTGCCGGACTATCAAGGTAAGTGTTGAACTTGGAATAGGAAAATAAATGGCTACAAACACAAATGAATGGCATGTCCTTGCATACTGTTACTTGCTAATATAACTAAGTAGAAGGTGAGTGAATTTTACAGCAATGACATCAAGGTGTGACAGGACTGACTTATGTCAATGGATGTGTTCTGTATCAACCTGTAAGAAAGCAGTACAGTTTTAAAAAGAGAATCACAAACACACACACACACACACACACACACACACACTCATATATATATATATATATATATATATATATATATATATATATATATATGAAGCACTCACTCAGCTATGCTCCCTGGGCATCAGACAAAAGACTTGTGCATCCCTGAATCGAAAAAAAAAAGAAAATCAAGGATCTGACACAGTCATCCTCATTTGCAAAGGGTGCTGTTTGAGGGGAGCAGGAGGCAAAGACTGGCACAAAGGGTAGTGAGTGCATGTGAGTAAAAAAGACAGAAAGGCAGACATTTGGATAAAGTATCAAATGGCCACTGAGATAGAATGAGCTGTAAGTCTCATGAATGACCCATGTAACTGTTATGTGCGTGTGTCTCTCTGGGCAGTTAAGTTGAAATGTGGTCTGAGTGCCTGCTATCTGTACATCTTGGAATGTCGGACAGGTGTGAGCCATGCATGGTGGAGGTAACAGTTCATCATTTATGCCCCCGACTGCAAGAACTGCCTCTGCCAGGAGTTGCACTGGCATGTCCATGCCCATGGTCAGATGTGCTGCTGGTACCTGAATGTGACTGATGTCTGCTGGATGAGCTCTCCTCATGAGTATGCCCACGAACACAACCTCATGGCCTACCACATCTAGGTCTGGACACCTCAATCACTGATGGAGCAGTGGAAGTAGTGCCATTATGGGAGTGTGATCAGACATAGCCATGTTGGCTATCATCAGATGATGCAGTTGACCTACGTCAAAGTGGATACTGTCCCCCTCCCAGCAGATGTTCCATCACAGGCACTGCCTTTTCCATTGTGTCATTCATCTGATCCATTGAATCGGCACATAGTGGAGGCAGTCATGCATGTAAGCCTCTGCCACATTTACATCCTTAAGCATGTACTCTGAGGCCCTAATGGAATGTATCTGCACCTCCATGATGACCCTAAACATACATTGAGTAGCACATAAAGACACACCAGGATCAGGTGGAGGGTGAACAGCAGGCCTCATCTGAGCACTCCTAATGACACTGCTGCATGGCACCTTGCCCACAGTTTGGCTATGGGCAAAATCAACCGGCACTGAAGCTGCAGTAACCACACTACCCTGAAATAAGCATGTCACCCTCCACCTGTCCAATATCTGAGGGCGCAGTGGAATAGGTCTGAGTAGGCTTACTGACTGTGTCCAAGGGAAATACAGGGGATGGCTGTATGTCAACCTCGGTGTCAGATTCAACCTCTGCATCCCCTGACTGTGCCTGTGTTTGGCCACCATCATCATCAGAGTCTGTCAATACTCTGAGATCAGGTGATAAGAGTCCTACACTTCCACTGTTAGGATCATCCGTGATAATAAGCAGCAAACATATGAAACAAATTAATACCTACACTAAATATTTAAAACAACTTATATGACAACAAACTATCACTGGTCACACTATTGCAGATGGTACAGCAATACACACAACAATCATTACACCCACCTCGCACATACAGATACATGCATATATCTGACAAATTTTACATCAATAATCAAAGAAAAATATCTGCCTTACCACGTGGAGATGACTCCACTCTTGGTAGGGAGAATACTCCTGGAAGAAATGAGGCAAGGGAAGGATGCAACTATTACAATTGCAGTAACACAGGGAGACAGTGAATACACAATTTTTGGCATATGTCCGTTTAACAATAATTTTAACTGAAACATGGATGACACGTCTACCCAAAGCCTATCTGTAATGAACAAAAATGTGTTGTTAGGTTTCTTAGTTTATCAATAGGTTCATCCAAAAAAAAAAAACACATGACCCAGATTCAATAAAATCAATGTAAGTTCTGTGTAGACCCTACACAGAATATACCCATGTGCATGGCCACAGTTCCCCCCGGCATACTAATCATGGCATGCTGCCGACGGAGATCATAGTAACAGGGATATTGAATCTGTGTAGGCAGTAGTGTAGATGGTGTCCCATGGTTGTAGATTGTCCAGGGAATTCCTGGACAGATGTTATGTACGGGATAAGAATCTCTGTAATGTAGTTTAGAAATATGTGTGAATTTTAATATTTTTTGTTTTATTTTTGTATTTTTTATTTTTATTTTTTAAATGCCCATTTGCCCAGTGCAGTGCAGCCTGTAATGCAGCAGTGCTGAGCTGTGCTTACACATGCACAGGTGACATCTGCCAGATGGTTTACCTTCATAATTTCGACAGCCACATCCTAAAAACAGCTTTCACGAACTGTAAACTGCAACTTCACAAAACCACGAAAACCAATGTTCCGAATGACAAAATATTGCCCCCTTTTTGACCCATGGTAGCACTTATTTCAGCTGTGGAGCAATTGGAAATGTCGACATTCGCTGTTTTTTTCTAAATTTATGCAAGTCGGTGGGACAGAATTCGTGAAAATGGTTCACATATCTGCACATTTGTAGGATGTGCTTTCAAATGTATGAAGGTAAACCCAGCCAGACATCTAAAAATAGAAACCAGATGTAATTAATTATGTGTTTTTGTCTATGTGTTTTTATTTTATTTTTTTCAATAGCCATTTGTGTGGTACTGCGCAGTGCTTAGCAATGCTAACAGGTAGCTTAGTAGCATATGTGAAGGTATACTGGTTTTCAAATAGGTAGAGTTATGGCCTAAAGTGTTGTAGGTCCTGGGTTTGAGTCCCCAATAATCATACCTTTTTAAATTTATTGCTGTAGAAATGTGTGATGTGACCTAAAGGGCAGTTTAATTTAAAAACAAAATTGCTACATTTGGAAAGGCTGTGTGGTGCTAAGCACTGCTTAAACATGGTCAATGGCTACTCCTGTTTGAGTGTTGCTAAGCTTCGCTAAAACACTAAGTTTCCGCAATGCTCAGCTCAGCAAAACAGGTTTGCATGATACTAAGCAATACAATGCTTTTTTGAATGTTACAGCATGACATGTCAGGGCAGGAAAACAGCCTATATTAAGGCCAACAGGGGGGAATTCTACAGCATTCATTGGAGTCTTATTAACCTGTTGATATGCCTGGTGGTGTTGGTGAGGGAGCATGCTTTTGAGCACAGAGGTGGGCTGTGCAGATGTCCAGAGTGTTTGTTGGACTCCAGGTCCAAAACGATGAAACCCAGCTGTTGTACGGTAATTACCAGGGCTCAGAATGTAAGTCTAAAGCCTGGGATCAGTTGGCCAGGGATCTTACCAGTGATACTGGTATCCTCCACACTGGTGAGCAGTGTTGTCATCACTATGATGACCTGAAGCGAAGGAAGAGGGGAACCTTGGACACCTGGGTCCAAGAGGCTAGGGCTGGGCAGACCCCACAGATATGTAAGTATGTTTGTTAGTACTTTACTAAAATACAAACTGAATCCATGCAAAACTGGTATGCATAATAGTGTGCTTCTCTTCCATCTGCAGCTGAATGGGCTCGTAACATCCAGTCTCAAGCCGGGCCTAGATGCACCATAAGTGTGGTAAGTACAGATATTTTATGATAACTGTAGTGCAATAAATAATACCAATAACAATAAGCCATAAGATTTAAAGCAGGATTGTGGTTTGATAACTAATGTGTTCAAATAACTGCAGTAGGGCTGTATTCATTGCATGTGTGTTCTAATGTCACTGCAGTCAACTGTAAAAGTGAAATAAATAAAGAATGTAAATGTAATTGCCTGATAAATGTATTGCACAACCCACAGTATGGTTCAAGACTGTCTTCAGGACACTTTCAGTCACATAATGCTTTCTATTTCCCCCACTCCAGGAACAAATTATATGGGTAAGGTAGTCATGTTCTGGGCAGATATCATGTACATACGTCACAGATTCTAAGCAGCAATAGCAATAAAGTGTAAAGTAGGACTGTGGTTGATAAGTGATGTGTCCAAATAACTGTGGTAGGGCTGTATTCATTGCATGTGTGTCCTAATGTAACTGCAGTAAACTGTAAAAGTGAAATAAAAAATGAATGCAACAGTAATTACCTTCTAAATGTATTGCACAACCCGCAGTACAGTTCAAGGCTATCTTCAGGCCACTTTCAGGCACATAAGGCTCTCTATTCCCCCCACTCCAGGAACAAGGTATATGGGTAAGGTAGACCACGTTCTGGGTGGGTATCATGTGTATACTTCACAGATTCTAAGGAGCAATAACAATAAAGTGTAAAGCAGGATTGTGGTTTGATAACTAATGTGTTCAAATAAGTACAGTAGGGCTGTATACATTGCATGTCTGTTCTAATGTCACTGCAGTCAATTGTTACATTATGTGCACGTCCCCTGGAGTCACAACTTCTGGGTTCTACTCCCATGCCTTCCAACTAAGACCTGACAGCTGTCTAGTCTACTCAATGTATGCAAACATACCTCTCAACTGTCACAATTTTTTGTAATGTAATGACAACTGCCCAATCTATCTGGTCCATGATTAGCAGATAATTGATTACCTGGAATGTAATGTATTTGCAAATCTGTTTACAGAACACCTTTGTAGTTATTACGTTCACATTATGTGAAACAGTTTCATGTAGTTGTGTACCTGCATTTGTTAGTCTGGGCCCATACTCTCCCCATGCTAACATCTTCAGAGGTATGTACATGCTACATCATCTAGAGAAGAATTTGAGTCACTGTACTCACAACTGACACTGCACACCTGTAGAAGTATGTATTAGTACTCCATGTATTAATATCATCTGCGACTTCACTAATGGTATGTTTTTCTCTCTCCCTCTCTCCCCATCCCTTATTTTCTTTAATTTATTAATGTTATTTATTATTATCATTTAATATTAATATATTCTGTTAAACTGTTATGTTGTCCTTATGGGTTATTTCAAACTGGTTTGCTGTTAAGATACTTACTGTTATGTTATTTATTGTTGTGTTCCACATAATATTCCTTAGTATGTGTTTGGATTAATTAATATTATGTTCCATTATGTTAATACTAACATTGATTTGGTTATTACTAACTGTCGCTCTCCTATTTTGGACACAATAGAAGAGTCTTCGTTTGTTCTGTTCAAGCAGCTTTATTTTATATAAACACATTACTATAGAGGTTTACTGACTTTAACTAAAGTAACTTATATACAAACTAACAACTGAGGTCATGCATGCTCATGCTCTGGCAGCTCTTTTAAAATGGCACTAGGGATTGAACGTGTCTGGAATTTATACATGCAAGTACAGTCTTTGGCATACTTCTTAAAGACACAGTACACAACATATACACTCTGATCTACATCCTCCCTCTTTGCGAAATAGATCATTTAATCTTATGAGTCTATTTGGCATGCAGAGATCACAGGTAATTCTTTGTCATGCATTATAGAAGACTAGGCACATATATATATATATATATATATATATATATATATATATATATCTATACATACATACACACAGTTAAGTCCATGTTGCTGCATATTTCATACTGGGCTTAGATATTCATCCATATCGTGTGACATAAAACTGAGACATGGATTTAAGAACTGGAGCTCTCTCTACAAAATGTTTGAACTTTGGAATATTCAGAACATTTTCAGGAATGGAATCAGAGTTTTGAACACACTCTGGTATGGGAACAACATCTGATTCACTCTTAGCTTTGGAGTCTACATCACAGAAACAATGTTGTGATGATGATGATTCTGATTCTAGTATAGGAAGAAGATGTCTTTGATTCTTCCTATACTCCACACCCTCAGAGTTTACCAGGTAAGATCTTGACCTGGCACAGATGCCTGTAATCTGACCGATTTGGTCGAAACCTTTCGTCATCTGGATTCGGACTGTCTCTCCTTCCATCAACGGATGAAGCAGTCTGCTCGATCTGTCATAACTGGACTTCTGGATATTAAGCTTCTTAAACAACTGAGACTTGATAGCTTTATTGTTCTTAACTTTAGGCCCCAATAAACTGGAATTAATGGGGAGTATAGTTCTGGTTTGTCTGGAAAGTAGTCTTTGAGCAGGTGAGCCAGGAATATCGCTATGTGGTATGCTTCTGAGATTAAGCAAATTCAAGAACTCATCGGTATTGTCATGTTTTGACCTCTCAAGTAATTGCTTTGCATTCTGCACTGCATGTTCAGCTAGACCATTTGACTAAGGATATTCAGGACTGCTAGTGACATGTAGAAAGTTCCATTCTCTTGCAAATTTCTGAAACAACTGACTAGTAAATTGAGTATCATTGTCAGAAAGAACTTTGTGCAGACTACCATGGACAGAGAAACGGTGTTTCAACTTAGTAATAACACCAGTGGATGTTAGGTTAGGTAGTAGATCAATCTCAAATCAATTCGAATAAGAGTCTACCAAAACCAAGTAGTGTTGATTGTTCCACTTGAAGATATCAGTGGCTATTGCTGGCCAAGGTAGTTCAGGAACTGGACTTAGTTGAAGTGGTTCTTTTTGCAAATGCGGTCTAGTACTATTGCATACTGAACAAGAAAAAAAATACTTTATCAATGTCTTTCGGTAATGAAGGCCAAAATACCAATTATCTTACTCTTTTCTTAGTGGATGCGGAACCCGGGTGACCACGATGCAAAATCTGGATATATTCTTGTTGTAAGGAAGCAGGAACAACAATTTTAGGACCTATGAAAATAATGCCATCTTCCATCAATAATTCATCTCTGTAAGGAAAATAGGTTTGCACTTCAGGTGGTACACTAGAGTGCTGTGACAGCCATCCAACATCAATGCAGTGATTGAGCTTTTGCAAAATTGGATCATTCTTTGTGTGATCTCTTAACTCATCAAGCCTAGTGGTAGAAAATTTATGCACTGCCATCAAGTCAAAGTCAAAATTCTCTGTGTCAAGCTGTTCTGTCGTATTTCTGGGCAATTTGGATAAGGTATCAGCCAGAGAGAGAAATGTGCCTTTTTTATAGACCATTTTGAAGTTGTACTTCTGCAATTTGAACATCATTCTTTGTAATCTCACTGGAGAAGAATGCATAGGCTTCTTTAGAATAGTAACTATAGGTTGGTCATAAGTTTCAATCTGAATAGCTCAACCATAAATATAATCATGAAACTTGAAACATGCAAATACTATTGCCAAAAGCTCCTTCTCAATTTGGGCATACTGCATTTCAGTTTGGTTAAGTGTTCTAGATGCATAGGCTACTGGTCTGCCCTCTTGAATTATAACTGCGCCAAGACCAAATTTTGAAGCATCACAGGCAAGGGTTACTGGTTTGTTCACATCATAGTATCTTAATGTAGGTGGGGTGGCAATTTTCTGCTTAAGGTCTTCAAATGCCTTCTCGTGCTGTTCCAACCATGACCATGCAACATTTTTGCATGTTAGCTCTCCTAAAAGTGCTGTCAACTCACTGAAGTCTGGTATAAACTTGTCTACATAGTTGACGATACCTAGTAAATGCTGTCGAGCTTGTACATTGTCTAGCTCTGAAATCTCAAGAATAGCTGCTTGCTTGGTTGGGTCTGGTCTCATGCCAGTACTGGTAAATAAATGACCCACATATGTAACTGCTGGAAGTCTGAATTTGCACTTCAGATGATTGAGCTTCAAGTTTACATCACGTCCTCTGTCTAGAACTTTCTTTAGGTTTCCGTCATGCCTAGCTTCACCATTGCCTCCAACCAATAAATCATCGACTATTATAGCACAAGAATAACCTTAAAAAATGTGCTCCATTGCACACTGAAAAACTTCATTTGCAAAATTTATTCCAAATGGCATCCTTAGGAATCTGTATCTGCCAAACGGAGTATCAAAAGTGGTTGGAAATGAGGATTTGCGATCAAGCATCACTTGCCAAAATGAACTCTTTGTATCCAAGACAGAAAAAACAGTGACATTTGGTATTAGAGCTGTGACTGCTTTGACTGTGCACATTGAATGATACAGCCTCTTCAATGCTTTGTTCAAATCTCTTGGGTCAATACATATTCTGATTTCATCTGAGCCTTTTTTGTGAGCAGCTACCATGGGCAACACTCATTCAGTTGGTTCTGTGACTGGACAAATCACATCTTGCTGCACCATTTTATTCAACTGAGCATTAACTTTATCCTGCATAGGTATCAGAACTCTTCTTGCTGGTCTGACTGCTGGAGTGACTTCTGGGTCTAACTTCATGGAATAAACAAGTGGAAGTTTTCCCAATTTGTCATCGAAAACATCAGCATATTCTGAGAAAATGGCTTCAGAAAAATTAGAACTCGGAAATGCAATTATGTGATGAAATCTTTAGCAAAAGAAAGCAGATTCAGTCTCAAACTATCTTTGTGACCCAGTAAAGACTGTACTGGTCTTCGGACTACATAGAATAACAAGTTGTAACAGCTTTTGGTCAAATAGTATGAAAGCATCACTGAGCTTTCGGTTTGAATTTCTTCACCTCCATAAGCAACAAGTTTTGCACTATGGGCCACATTGAGTTGTTCATTCATTCTCACTTTAGCAAATGTGTCTGCTGACTTCACATTACACTTTGAACCAGTATCTCCTTTAAGCTCTGTGGATTTTCAATTAATTTGAACAGTACAAAACACTTTACTTCTTGCTAATAAATTCACTGCATCAACTCTTTCATCAAGCACTGATACACCATCTATATAGAAAGCTCTCTGCTTCAGCTCTACTTGAATCTACTTGAATTTCTTCACCTCCATAAGCAACAAGTTTTGCACTATGGGCCACATTGAGTTGTTCATTCATTCTCACTTTAGCAAATGTGTCTGCTGACTTCACATTACACTTTGAACCAGTATCTCCTTTAAGCTCTGTGGATTTTCAATTAATTTGAACAGTACAAAACACTTTACTTCTTGCTAATAAATTCACTGCATCAACTCTTTCATCAAGCACTGATACACCATCTATATAGAAAGCTCTCTGCTTCAGCTCTACTTGATCAACTTGCTTCTTTGTGTGACCTTTCTTTACAACTGTATCAGGTTTACTTGATTTGCAAAACTTTTAGAAATGGTTCCATTTTTTACACTTGTGACATTGCTGACCAAATTCTAAGCACTTCTCTCTTTTAGACTCATGATTTGCACCACAATTGCGACAGTTAACAATAAAGCTAGATTTGGGTTTTGCTGATTCATGCTTGTACTGCACTGAGCTTGTTCCCTTCTTAGAATTTGCTGGAAAGCTGTGTGTCCTTCCAGGATACCCTATAGCTGCCATGTGCTTGGACCTGCTTCTATTTGCCACGTGTTGCATGCTATCTACATTTGCTCTGGAGCGTACTGAAACCATGTTGTTGTCACTCGCAAGTATACATGTGTGTTTTTCTGTCACCTCATGGATTTGACAAATCTCTATGGCTTTGCTCAACGTTAAATCACTGTCACGAAGCAAAATCTTTCTCAACGCAGCACTGTTAATATCACATACAAGCCCATGTCCTTTATCAGTTCATCTGTTAAGTCACCAAACCAACACATTTTAGCTTTGTTTCTCAGGTCAGTTATATAAGCTGCAAAAGTTTTCCTTGGTTTCTGATCGATCATGTAAAACAGATGCCTCTGTAATGTAATATTTGTCTGGGGGTGATACATTTTTCTGAACTTGCGCTTCAAACACTTGGTGTCTTCCCTTGACTCAGCCTGTACAACAATATGATGGTTTTCACCTTCTCCTTTATATACTGCAGGTGCATACACAAACAAATGCTCTCTCTCTCTCTATGGCCTCTGACACTGCTAGGTTTAGCAAAATGAGTGCCCTGGTGCATGCATCTCTATCTGCATAAGCTGCTTGTATAAAAATATTGTACTCTTGCTCAAATGTTCTCCAGTTCTCTGCAATATTCTGATCAAATACAAGAGGTAAGGGCTTTTGAAATCCATCTGCCATATTAACACATACCAGTGAAGGGTTTTGGAAATAAGCACGCAAGTGCACACATCCACATATGCCAGAAATTTATGCCAGTATTGAAACTTTGTACAATGCCTTTGTGATTCTAAAATTATACCTTTTGGGCTTCTCGAAATTATGCTGCTAGACAAACTCATAGTACCTTTGAATAATTGGACTTTGCAAAATAAGTCTCTTGGGCACTATAATACTCTTGTAATTATTGCATTGCTAAAGTCATTTATCATCATTTTAAGAAACATCCAGGGGCGGCTTGTGCTATAGAACTGCAGGACTGCAGCCCCCTCCAGCTGTGGAAAGACAAAAAAAAAAATATCTTGTGAGAAAAGGAACAAAAATAAATATTTTCGAGTCCCGAAACTCCGCGCATGCACAATTGCACTGACTAGGGAATTCCAGACTGCTTTGTCAGCAGTCCGGATAGGAGGAAAGGCCATATCTGCCCTGCAGCCCAGAAATCTGTGTGGTGACGACCGCACAGAATGGAAGATGTATGAATTGCAACTTCCACAGGCTGGAGCCTGCTCTCATGGGGAACCCTTCCTCAGGAAGACATTTAGCTGTGCAGGACTGTTGGAACCCACTTCTGCTGCAAATGGACTCTCTCACAGGGAAACCTTCCAAGGGAAGCTGCCAGATGGACTCTCTCACAGGGAAACCTTCCCAGGGAAGCTGCCAGATGGACTCTTTCAGGTGCAGAACTAAAACGAAGGTGTGTGTGTGTGTGTGTGTGTGTGTGTGTGTGTGTGTGTGTGTGTGTGTGTGTGTGTGTGTGTGTGTGCAGAGTGGATCAACAACAGGTATGTTTTTTAGACTTTACAAAGTGCTAGTGCTATTTACTGTCTGCAGTGTACACTATTTTGTGGTTACTGTTGGCTGGTTGAAATTAAAATATTGACAGGTGCTGGCCCATAATTGTGTCTGAGTCATACAGAAAGAAGCACTACCCTGCTAGTTACTTGTCTTCAATGCTGCTTGTGTTGTGTGAAATAATTTGTTGTGTAAGGAAATCAGAACAGTTAACTGGGTCCACCGCTATATCCGTGGTTTTGAAATGCAGAATCTGCAGGCAGTCACAGTGTTCAGACAGAGTAGAATACCAGACCTGACCCCTTGTTTTCTTCCCTAATGCCTGTAGCCTATTTCAGCAGCTGGATTACAATGATACAGGTTGGGCATGGGCATTATTATGAAATCCAGAGTGTGACTGACTAGAGTTTCCAGGCCCAGTTCTTCTGGCTGCTTGAGTGCTGTTGGTGAGAGCGTGGGTAACCATTTACCTTGCTTGCCTAGTCAGTATCATCATTGCATTATAGTTAGATCATCGGATAGTAAGAGATTGTAATGTAGACTTGGTCATTTGTCTTTTTATTTAATGTGTTTGTGTACTATTGTGTGAAATGGCTGCATATTACACTAAGGGAAATACATTTAAAATGGGGCAGAAAAACACATATAGTATCGCTGTTAAGTGTTAACTCAGAAAGAAAGTCGGCAGTGCAGCTAAGTTGATCTCACTCAGCCAGAGTATTTCACTCCTGCTGTGGAACAAGGCCGTCTGAGAAGAGCAAACCCTCTTTCTCCCAAACCAAACAAAAAAAATGTTTTAGATAGAAGCGTGTTGAGACTGAGAATGCTGTAATAAAGTTAGTTCTGCAGGTGGCCTTGTCAGTTCGTGATTGGAATGGATGGATCATACTTGCATTACCCACTTTTTATGTAGTGCTTTTTACTTTAGAGGTTTATCAGGCACAGTTAGTGAATGAATGCATTTTGTAGAAAGTGTGTAGCTTGTTGTGGAGCCGGTTTATTTACATTTGGCAGGTGCAGGGCAGCAGCAGTGCACAAGCTTCTAACAAGTGTGCTGTATCATGCAAGGAATATAATTTAATAAAGTCAGGAAGGTGTATCAAAGAACACATGTATGTTTCCTGTTTTGTCTGCAAGGGGCCTATGATTTGAAAACAGCCCAAAGGTAATCCTTATCCACCACTGGCCAGATGCATTTTCTTTGGATGTGGTGTGGGTTTGCTGTTTCAATGAATGTGAGTTTCAAAGGCAGAAAAGTTTAAATGCTGAGTCTATTTTCATTGTGAGACTGCATTGCTTTGTTTAGCAGATATCTATTAGTGTCTGTGCTGTAAAATGCAAAATAATACTTTCAAATCCAAAGCATCGCAGAAGTGAAGCAGTATGCACATTACAGTGTTTATGGTAAATGGGGCAAAATAGCCAAGGAATGGGACATTGGAATGGCTACAGAGGGGAGGCTCCATTTGACCATGATTTTGTGAGGGGGAAGGGCAGCAAACTCAGACAGCCCTGGCTGAACTATACCTCTCAACTGTCCAGATTTTTGCAGAATTAATAGATTTTTGCTTCTTGTTTTTGGCTTGTTCCTCATAAAATTTGTGGTTTTCTGGTAAATCATTTAAGAATGAAGTCACTAAGACCTGTTATTCTATCAGGTGTCTTAAGTTTATACAGCAACAATTTTTAGTACTGTTTGTATGTTCCCCCAATATATTTGGCCTTGTCCAGATTTCCTGCATTAAGAGGTTGAGAGGTACGTGCAAATAAATCACTTTATAGAATTAGGAATATCCAAACCTTTCAACTGTCCCCAATTTTGGCTCAAAATGTTGCTCTCCCCCTAATAATCCCTCCGCAAAATGGCAATTTTGGAAGAAAATGAGGGTTTACAATTATAAATAACTATAATGATCAGAGTCATAGATTACTTTTATTTCAGAAATGCATGTAGATTGTCTTATTTTGTCAGTTACTCAAGTTAACAGTACTAATATTAAAAAGGTGTCCCTTCTTTGACAGGTTCCCAGCTGTATTGTGTGGCAGTTTTATATTTTTGGAAAACAACGGGAGAGCGGCAGGGCAATATGCTCAACACTGTGATGTAAAACGGTAATGCGGACCACAACTCAGCAAAAACAGCTCTAAAAAGCAGTTCACAGCCCACCACGAATAAATCCAAAGAAATCCAATTAATAACGTAACATCTGTTTTATTAACAGAAATAAAAGGCAAGCACTTTCACCATATAGGCTTCTTCAGGCCAGTCTAACAGACACAATATTCAAACATTGAAATAGTCTAAACACTGTTGACATCACTTCCGCATGCCTAATTAAAACATTCAAATTGTTATTAACAAAATATGAAAATATCATGTTCTAATAAAAAATATATATGATAACTGTATAATCAAATAAAAATATCATAGTATAAAAAATACAGTCTGTCTAGATTAAAGCAGCTACATACATGTACAGGGCTATAAAAGCATAAACATGCAAATTAAAATGTAAACATTAATAAGAACCTGAGCTTTGAATATAACAGCTAATAAAGTAAAGGATAAAAGATCTACCTAGTGCTGCGTATTCACTGGCAGTTACAGGGAAGTCTAAACATTAGTAGCACCTATGAATGTAAAACAATAATCCAAATACAGATCAATCCTACCTGTTACCTTAACCTCCTTGCTTTTAAAATGGGTTTGATTGACACTCTGTCATTCAGCCCAGGCTGTTTATCAGCTCTTAGCCTAATAATCCATTTACTCTCAATCTGTTCTGTCATATTCCTAACATCACCTCTTCTAATGCTGATGAAATTCCTTTAAATAACTTGAAAACTAAACCTATGTTCAGACGTATTCTTAGTAACATGCTTAGAAAGAGCATTCTTAGCTGACTTTATCCTAATATTGTATTGTATGTGGGAAAAGTAAAGTGGTCTGTATTAGTGACAACAGTGTATGCAGTTTTGCACACATTGCAACACAGTACTGCAGAGCATAATAGTGCAGGTATTAATGTACTGCTTTTCCTTTTTTTATCACAGGTGACTGGGTGGGTTGGTCTCTGTCCCCTACACAACCTGATGTCAGTGTTTCTTCAGACTCTGATGATGATGGTGGCCAAAGTGAGGCACTGATGAGGGTTTCAGGGGCTGAATCTGTCCCAGCCGTTTACATCCTTGTTCTGCCCTCATTATTACAGCACACAGTCAGTATGCCTACACATACCCAGTCCCTGGAGGCCACCAATAGTGGACAGTCAGAGGATGGGGACATTGAACAGGAAAGTGTGTCAACTATGGCTCCAGTAAGTGTAAACACTGGCCATAGCCATAGAGCTGGTGAGGTTCCACACAGATGGACTGATAGGGGTACTTGTAGGAGGCCTGCTGTCCTTCCACCACCTGTTGCAGGTGTCTCATCATGGGTCGCTTGGTGTATATTTTGGGCCATTGTGGGGGCACAGGCACATTCTGAAAGGAACTCCAGACGAATGCTTAGGGTTATGGATGCAGGACAGTCTGACATCCGTGACTGCCTCCACTGTATTGGTGATACCCCGGTTTGGTTCACTGATGCAGTGGAAAGAAGGTGGTCTGAGACAGATCACAGAATATCTGTCTTCGAACGCGCATTGTCTGTGATACAATGTCTGGCTGGAGTTGAGCACTGGACTTGTGGATGTTGGTCAGCAACTCCATCTGCTGATTGTCCATGTGGCCATGCACAGTCATGCTCCTGTAGTGGCAGTATATCTCCAGAGGGAAGTGTGCTGTCCACACCAAGACATGGCAGGCCATGGGCTTGGGGTCCTGGGTGTTCCCGTGGAGGACATGGTCCCAGCAGACAGCATTCTCCATCAGGTACTATCACCGCTCCTGACCTTCGCATGGAGGTGCTAGTGCAACTCCTGGCAGAACCAGTTCCTGTATTTGGGGGTGGAGACGATGAACTATCAGCTCTACCATGCACAATTCAAAGCTGTCCAACATGCACACATATAGGGCTAGCACTGAGCTTGATTGTGTTCATGCACACACTCACACACTGCTGTCACATTCAGGTCACTTACAGACACACACAGCACATTTGCACAATCCATCTTGCCTGCTTCCCTTCCTGACTCACGCACATGCTTTTAACCTATTGGGTCAGCCTAGGCCTCCTGCACCCCCATACAACACCCTGTGCAAGTGATGATACCTGTGCCACATCTCTGTCATCCTCATCATCGATGCAAGGAAATGAAGCTATGTGTCTGATGCACAGGGTGACTATATAAATTAATATGTAATTGTGCAATCCAGTGTTGCTTTGTCATGCCACTTGTACTGGTCACTGACAGATATTGTATGCTGACATTTGTAATGAGTAAGCCACATAATTTTGTGTACCTTATGTTGTTTGATGTTGTAATGGCTGTATACTTACACAAAGAAAAATGTGTCATGGACCTGTTTATGGTTCAGTTTCAGAAGTTTGTAGGGAACACCTATGGATACACAGCGGCAATAAACCCATAGACGTCACAGCTCAGGATGGAATGTCAGCACAGAAGAAATATGTCTTCAGCGAAATACAGCACTATAGGTAGGTGGCTTCATAAGTTCATATGTGTATAACAAGCTAGCAAGGACAATGTCATCATTCAGCCTACTCATTCTTCCCTAATCTGTGAAAAGGCCTGATACCCTTGATAAGTGTCACCAGGGTTTCGGGAGCTAACACATCTACAAGCTGTGAGGATGGAAATGACCCAACTACAAATTTCCTGTGTCCATTACATTCATTTGTCTTACATCAGTTATGACTGTCTTGTCCTGCATTCCATTGTCTAACCTGAACATGATGTGTGTTACAGCAGACGTGTGCTTCACATGCATGGGCAGCCTGTTACATATAGGATGTAGTGTCTGTGTTACATACCTGTCTCTCCAGTATGTACTACTTATACCACAGTGACAGTGTAGGTGTGTAGAACAGGTAATACATGTGTTAGTCCTGTCTTGGATAAGCAGGAGGTACACAGTAGGATCTGACAACTCCCTGTACGGTAGCCATGCATGTCCCCTCCAAAGCATGTAGGAGACAGACTACATATGTACGGTCTTGACACAGACTGCATAGGACATATTATCTACAACATGTATTGGTTTACCATGGAACCTGTGTGGCTGCTACAGTTGTAAGATATGCCTGTGCAGTGACATAGCAAAGGTCCCAATGCACTCAATGATAAGTGTGATGAGTGTCAGATATGGCATACCAATGACAGTCTAGGATTTACACGCCTTTCTATATAGGTTGTACAACATTGAATGGATCCCCACATCTTACCGACTAGTGAAAGTCAAAGGCTACATTACTCTCTGTGTCCATAAGTCCATGAGTAATGGCTCAACTGTGTGCGGTGTGGGGACACTACTATATTTTCCAGGGGTGGATGACTTGTATTGTGCAGTCCTTGGCATTTACTACTTGTCAGTGGCTCTGACAACAACTGAATGTGTGTCTCCGGCCATCCTGGATAACTGTTGGTTCTGTGTGGGATTCAGTGACAGCTCCTAACATCCAAACACCTGCAAATGTAGTCAGTCTGAGGTCACTGACAGTGGCTGTAACTGCAGAGAAGGGAATGGCAAAAGGGTACACCATTAATGATGTCTGAGGGAAGTCCACCGGTGACTGGCATCATTGCAGCATAGGTCTACCCAATGCTATATTCACAGATTTTGACTATCAGATGCTTGGCTATTCAGCAGCTGACATAGCACTCTGTAAATAACCTACACAGCTGCATTTCCTCAAGTCTCATGGCTACAGCATCTTAGCTCTAGCTTTGTCTGATAGAGAAAGCAAGAGAATAGACTCTTGGCAAAAGATGACGTGTACCAATAACCTCCAAAATGCTGAAAACGGACAGACCACCTAATAATGAACACCACATAAAGTGACACTTCCTTCTGTCTGTAATAAGATCCTTCAAAATAAATAAAGTCGTTCTTTAAGATGATGTCCATAAAAGTAAAAATAAATGTCTATTTCTATGATGAGGGAATAGGAAGTTTTGTTCTATTGGCTACTTTGAGTTAGTGGGTGTGCTTAAGAATGTTTTAAATTTCCTTGCGTTTTTAATTTTGTTTTACTCTGATGCAGCCTCTAATATTAAGTTATGAAAGTGCTCAGTAAATTATCTTACTGCCAGACTGGTGTATCACTTTGCGTGGTATTTATTAAAAAAAATGTGTAACTATCTCGTAAGAAGTTAAAGTTAAAATACAATAAAATGCCATTGTTGTAAACAAAGTAAGTAAAACAATTGTGTAAAAACCTCTTGGCAGAGATATATTATTACTTCTATCCTGACTGCCTGCATTCAAAACGACATTCATTCTGAAAGTAGAGATGAATCCACTTAAAGTAGGGTCTGCAGCCGGCTCTAAATACTACTATATGTGGCTGTCTTTTTATTTGCTTTGTCTCCCAGCCTCTACTTCATTATCAGGAGTGTCCTTCTCTTGATTGATACTTTGACACAGGTACTTTTTCTCATTAATTGACTCCTGCTGTTTCTATACCTGTGGAAAAAAACCTGGGTAAGAATTTGGTCATGGTAAAACATTGTCCTAAACATCAGGAAAGTGGAGTCCATGGGATATTTGATTAATTACAGCTCCTACCACTATTGACTCCTTCCCAGAAGGAGTCAACAGTAAAACATAGTAGATGATATTGCAATGGTAGCCCAATTAAACTCAGGAGATACAATTTAAAACACAAATCTTGTTATTCTGAACAAGTTGTAAAGTTTATGCTCTTTCTCATTTCATTTGTTACTCGTTACACAGATTCACTTTTACCTAGATCTTCAATAAGTGAAGTCTGGTAAAGAGCAATTATTTCCTCAGCTTTTGTATGTATTTGTGAGGTTTCTACTCAGAATTGTCCAGCTTAGTAAATCCCTCAAGTATTTTTAAAACTGTGATGTGACAAGCACTGATATTCTTTTTATCATGGGTTTATCTGTAGTTCCTCTTGAACTTCTATATTATTTATTTATTTAAGACTTGACTAAAATAATTAATTTCCATCTATTGGCACTGTTCCTGCACCACATCAGGATTATACCAAAAATTCTCCTTTTTTCTACATGCCTTCATCTGATCTGTCTCAAACCAATATTTCCCATCCCCCTATTGGCCTCTATTGTTCTACGACTCTCTACTGCTTCACAAAGTACTGTTTAACACACTCACCTCAATGTTTCCTCTCTTGTGTGAGTCTATATATGTTTTAATAATTTTATGTGTATTTAAAAATGTGGAGTGTTTTAGAACGATGAAGCTGCGTTTTGGTTGGTTGTCAATGGTTTAAATACCTGATTAACGGTTAGGTTAGGTAGTCTGATGTAGCGATTTATAAATCGTGAAAGCGCTTACTTTTTTATCTTCTTTATTAAAGTTTGCACCTTATAGCATTGGTAATCTAGTATCTGGTTTACTGCATCTGTAGAAAGAAAGCTTTATCTTCTGCCAACAATACTACATTTTTTATCTTTTCTTTTCATACTGCATTTATGTTATATAATATTTTTCTTTCGTACTTATCTCCAATGCATTTATGTTTTATATTTCTATAGATTTGTTGGATGATTTTATTCGTCTCTTACAATTGTATATTTTATTGACAGTGATACTGCTCTACTGCTCTACTTGCCATTTTGTGGAGCTTTTCTTCCCTGGCCTCCACAGATAATGAGTTCTTACCTAGTTGGACTTTCCAAATAAATAAATATATAATACTATGAACTGGCACTGCAGACAGCAAAGTTTACAATATTATCAGTATTACTTTACTTGTTCAATTCACTTATTATACTAAAGATGAGGACTGCTGCATTTGCAACATTTTTTTTTTTTAATTAGCTTTTCTTGCTGGTACTGTTTATTAAGCTGTAATATGTGTAGCAATGTAATATGCAGTCTGTTTCTGTTCTGCATAGTCCTCCTAACTCCTGAAAAACAAAAACAGAGTTTGCATCTTTACACCGTTATTAACAAAAAAAAAAAAAAAAGAAAGAAAGAAAAAGAAAAAAACGAGAGAAGAAAAGAAAGTGTTCTATTTGTTATTTATATGGAATAAAGTTAACGTTTGCCTGATTTCAAAACAAAGCCATGTGAGGCTGCAGTTGGGACCATGGCAGCTGTTCCCGTAATATACAATTGGATGCTGTTCCCATAATATACAACCATTGGATGCTGTTCTCATAATATACAACCATTGGATGCTGTTCCCATAATATACAACCATTGGATGTTGTTCCCGTAATATACAACCATTGGATGCTGTTCCCGTAATATACAACCATTGGATGCTGTTCCCATAATATACAACCATTGGATGTTGTTCCCGTAATATACAACCATTGGATGTTATTCCCGTAATATACAACCATTGGATGCATTCTTCTTATTTACAAAGTCAGTCATGCATCAAATGCACATACAAGATCTTAAAATCCACATGGCTCTAATTATGTTTTTATTTCTAACGTTCCTTCAGCTTCTAAGAATGCTGTAAGCTATTAAAAAGAACAAAGAAATAGCAGTATACAATTTTCTAAAGTATTTGAAGAATTTTACTTTACTGCATAAATTTAACAATGCTCTGGTTTGGTTCAATATGTAAGGTTGTCATTGTACAATAGGTGTATCACACTATGAAAAGTGCAGTGAGACATTTTGTTAGATATACTGAGTGTGAAATTTCTGTGATGTTATGGTACCACAATATATGTTATACCTGTGAAATAATACATTTTGCATTACAAAAATGGATGGGTTACAATTGCAGTATTTTATACTAAGCAGATTCAGAGAGAAAGGAATGCCAGTTTTCAGGTCTGCTCAGTAAGTACAGAGGTCACGAAGAGATGTGAAGGGTCTGGCTATATATCTGTAGCTTATGTATTGGGTGAAGGTCTGCAGGACATTGGTTTGATAGCCAAGTCTGAAGAAAGGAACAACTAACTGGTTGAATTTTGTGTGATGTGGAAATGTTTGCTGCATGAGGATGTTTTTTTTTTCATTCATGGTACAGCAGTGCTAGAGCTCTGTATACTAAGTAAGGGTGGACAAGTGGCAATTCTGTATAGTAAGTAAAGGTGGACACGTGGCAGCTCTGTATATTAAGTAAGGGTGGACAAGTAGCAGCTCTGTATACTAAGTAAGGGTGGACAAGTGGCAGCTCTGTACACTAAGTAAGGGTGAACAAGTGTCAGCTCTGTATACTGAGTAAGGATGGAGAAGTGGCAGCTCTGTATAGTAAGTAAGGGTGGACAAGTGGCAGCTCTGTATACTAAGTAAGGGTGGACAAGTGGCAGCTCTGTATAGTAAGTAAGGGTGGACAAGTGGAAGCTCTGTATACTAAATAAGGGTGAACAAGTGGCAGCTCTGTATAGTAAGTAAGGGCGGACAAGTAGCACAACTCCATGCAAGAATATTTTACTTTCTTAATCCTTATAACCTGCTTGCTAAATGCTTATCTAATGTCCCATTTTATGACCAGAACTATGCCTGTGCTGTACAAACATGTGTACCCAGAAACATCTGTTTTGTATATATATTGTACCATGTATCTCATTAAAAATGTAAATAACTTGTGCAAATGTTGACCTTTATACTTCTACACACTTTATAAACCAATGCATTATTTAATCTTTTGCCCCAATTATATGAAAAATTTTAGATGTGTAATTATATTTCTAAGCACCTTATACACATATCCACGTTGCAGGTATTCACTTAAAAAATGTAATCAGGCCTCTGTAAGTCAGAATGTTTTGGAGAAGTATTCAATTAGGCTGCCATTTTGTTTAGTGAAATTTACAAGGTTGAGAAACTTAAAGCTAAGTGTGTACAGGGAGCATGGTTGGCTACACTCTTGGATGTAGCATGACATTGGTGATTTCAATTAACTAGTCTGTATAATTTCATTAACAGTTACCTTATTATTATCTAAAAAATTTCCTATTGGGAATATTCCATCTATTAGAGGTTGCATGATATGTAGACCAGCTACTTATCTACTGTGGGCTACTGTTTTTGTTTGTTGCCATGCATGAGAAATAACATGAGGGGATTAAACTGTTTTTAATGGAAACTCTGACAACATTGTTTCTCCCTTTTTAATTTCTCCATATCTTTTGGGTTTCTAATACCATGATGGGAATGGACCCCATTCCTAAGTCAAAGTATGATTAAAGTTCATGAAATTAGTATTGTTCCAATTTTTGATGTCAGGCAGGAGTGCTCTTCGCAGCACCCGCAATGTGACCAGTAATGACTCCTTCTGCAATTTGTATGGAGTTACATGTATCAGTAACATATCTAAATACAATTGTAGATTCTTTTTTATAAGACCTATTTCTCCTACTACTATTGGAACTGTCTGGCCATCTTTCTTCCACATTGCTGTCATTTCTGCCTGCAAATGCTGATATTATATGAGTTTGTGTCCTTCTGTACGTAAGACACTGTAGTCACTGGGTGCAGTCATTTCAGTGATCGAAGCTACTTTTGTCTTCTTTCCCTGGACCACTGTATCTATTTTTCTCGTATCTATCTTTTGAACTGTTGGTATTGGGTGATCCCATGTGATGTAGACTTCATTGTTTTTTATGATGCTTTGTAGCTCAAGTTTCCAGTGTTTTTCAGCCACTTCAGTACCATAATGTTTGCACAGTCCCCAGAGCAACAATCTTGCCACATTATTATGCCTTTCAGTATACAGTCCTTCTGCCATTAGTATGTCACAGCCAGCAAAAAGGTGTGCAGCTGTTTCCAATTCTGTTTTACAAAATCTACATTTGTCTGATTCTCCCACATGTTCAATGGACTTTGTAAACCAGCATGTGTGTAGTCCACTATCTTGGGCCACAGATATTAACCTTTTATCTCTTGGTTTGAATTTGCCTCTCCTTAACCATTCCTGGATTCAGTCCTGATCAACATGAGGTTGTTCCAGGAGTTTTCTTTACTTCCAAGTATATTTATGCATTTTCCACATTTCTTGCCCTCTCATTTGATCCTTCACCTAATATTCTTTCATTTGTTTTTTGGCACTTTCAGTTGCTGCCTGATTTTTATTTACTTCTGCTTTGATTTCCATTCTCACTTGACACCGTTATGCTTCTGCTATATTAAGAAGGGAAGTCATCTTAGATTTATTCTCCTCATGTTTCAAAACTTTCACTACATTTGGGTCTTGTGAGGTCAGCAGATATGTTTGGAGTCCCACGATTGCAGATCTATACATGTAATCAGTTTCAAGGAGGCCCATTCCTCCTTCGGAACAGGGAATGTATAATCTTGGTATGCACTGATTTTTATATATCATTTCATGAGCATGAAGCATCCTTCTTGTTTTCCTCTCTACTCTATCCAACACATTTTGGGGACAGTCAGTCACTCCAAAACTGTGAGCTAGGACAGGAAGAACAAGTTGGTTTATAGCTTGGATTTTGTTCCTAGATGCCTGTGCTGTTTTCAGGATTAATTTATGTCTTCTAAAGTATTCCTTACTAAGTTTTATTCACATTTGTTCATGTTTCATTGTTGACCCTTCATCAGTTCCCAAATATTTATACACTCCCTCTTGCTCAAGTTCTTTTATATCACATTCTTCTAAGTGCCTATGAACCTATAAAAGGGGTGGCAATTTGTGTGCGTAAATCACTCAGCTGGTGTCCAGTGCTTGTTTAAAAAGGTTACAGTGAGGAGATGGTTGGTGGTAAAAGTGAATGCAAATGATTTACAGCTTGTGTTATCAAAATTTTATAGCCCAGATGGAGATGTCATTGCTCCAGTATGGGCTGTCATCAAATCTGTAACCAGCTACTAGGATCAGACTGTGCTATATATTTTAGGAAGGAAATTTAACACAGTAGCAGACCCTATAGAGGACAGAATTCTTGCAGACAGGAATAGAACTCCTCATGTTATGTATGCTGTTAAGGAGATCTTAGTGGATCTTGATTTAATTGACTCAACATATCATAACCCTACTGAGAATAAATACATGCTCCTTAGTCTTGTACTGGGTATTGTTAGCAGAACTAATCACTGTTTGGTTTCTAGGAAATTATTATTGAAAATGTCAGAGGTTAATATTCTTACCACCAGCCTATTTGAAAATAGCCCACTCACCCTTAGTGAAACATTTAGTACAGAAAGGACCTATATAAATCCCGTTTTTCTATTTTGTACATGGGGTCAAGATATCATGTCAACTGCTGCCATATCTCTTAATTCAATGCTTCTTAGATACTCATGCCTGATGGTTGCAGGTCTTCTCACACACACACACAATCCATCCATCTCTTTCCTGGATGCCCTTGTTTTCTCCTGCCTTTTTGCTGTCTCTCCTAAATATTATTCAGTAGATTGTCTTCTGTTGTCCTGCACATGTGCCCAAACCACTGTAATCTGTCCTCTTTTACCTTCTCCACAACTGGAGCTACTTTGGCTTCTGCTCTGATGACAACATTTCTTTGTCTGTCCCGCAGTGTAAATCCTGCTACCCATCTCGGGCACTTCTTCTGTATCACTTCTAGATTCCTCAGCTGCTTTGCTTTCACTACACAGGTTTTTGTACCATACAGTAGTACTGGTCTCACCACTGTTTTGTACACATTACTTCTCAGCTCCTTTGGCATTCTTCTGTCATATAATATTGCTGCTACTCTGTGCCAATTAGCCGCATCTCCTCTGATTCCAGCTTTGACCTCCTCATCCAGACATCCCGTCTTCTTTTTCACCTTCCCATATACATGAAGCTGTTCACCTGTTCCATATTTTGCCTAGTATTTTAATTTTCTTCTTCTTCTTCTAATTTCTCCATTTATTGCCATGACAAATGTCTTATCCACTTTCATTTTTATTCTGTGAGCCTTCAGTGTTGCATTCCATTCCCCTATTATTTGCTGAAGTTCTTGTGTAATGTGTGAAATTACACATCATCTGCATACAGCAGCTTTGTTGATCTGTCTCTTCTGTCCTGTTTGCCAATGTAGTCATTGACCAGTTAGAAGAGCACTGGACTCAGAGGTGAACTCTCATGCACACCCACTACCACCAGAACCTTTCTGTGAACCCAAATACTGTTTGTACTTGTATCATTGGGTCCTTGTAAATAGCATGCACTAGTTCTACTTAAATCTAGTTACTGACTGTTACAAGTCCATAACAACACTGTTTGTGGCTAATTAAAAACAGTGCACTGATCCAGCTTTACAAATAACAGCTCCACAAGGTAATAACATTCCACTCAATAACCCACCAAAGATACCTTGACTAACAGCTAACATTCACCCTCCACTGAGAATGCATAACTGAGTAATTTAAATGCCAGCTAAAATTTACAAATATAGCCATCTCTTACTATATGTAGCCAGGAGTTCCATCATAATCATACCTTTCAACTATCCAGATATTTTGCAGAATGTCCAGATTTTTGCCTCGTATTTTTGGTGTGTTCCTCATATCATTTGTGGTTTTCTGGCAAATCATTGAAGACTGAAGTCACTACATAATGTCAAACATTTGAATTCCAGACTATCATTTCCTTCAGAAAATGCATGCTAGTGCAAAATAGATTGTTCTATCAACTTTCTAAGTTTATAAGAGCAGTATTTAAAAATTGTTCTAATTTGGGGCTTTTGTCCCCCTGCCCCCATTATTTTTGGCTTTGTTCAGATTTTTTACTCATAAAGGTCGAGAGGTATGATTGGATTCCGGATGTTAATGCCAAAAATACTGTACTGCCTACTTTTCTTAGCATTAAACTTAGCCCACAAAACTGCACCATCAATAAAAGCTGCCACTTTCTTTCCTTATCAAACTGTAGCTAGCATCACCATATAAACTTTAAAGGGTTAACTGGCTTCTCGTTAAGGACCTCCCTCCTTTTGACCTTTTTGAACTTCTGACTATTATATTGCAGTCACTGTCTACTACACCTTCAAAATTCCAAACTAGACATACTTTATACTCTGTTCTGTCATGCAGTAAAGAAGCATCCACTCTGTTCAGACCACCTTTTAATAAGGCTGTATGAAAAAATAATTTGATAAGGTGATACAAGCAGATGGGATTCAGGAACTAACTCCCTCTGGACATCAAACTACTTAAAAGATTTCCAAAAAGTTTATTTTTATACATTTATTACATTTGTTAAGTAGTCGCCTCACAGTAAGACGTTATCCTGTTTGATTCTCAGCTAAAGTGTCATCTGTGTGGAGACATGCGTGAATGGGCGTACCTTCATTGAAGGTTGTGCATCAGAGCTGGCAACTCGGCACGTAAAAATCTACTGCCAATCATTAGCGGACCGGAGTTCCGCTGTGGCGACCCCTAACCGGGAAAAGCCGAAAGACACAACAACATTAGTGAACTAGTCCAAAGACACTTTACATTCATGACCTGGGCCAAACTAGAAAAAATTCAACCCAACATCTATATTCACATAGAAATACCAAGGCCGATACAGCAAACATGCCTGGCAGTACGACAGACAAGTTCACGCCAGCTTCCTGGGTGAGGATAAGCATCAACAGGTCTGGTGGACTTGATTCATTCTTCAGGGAGGTTGGGGGAGGATCAAAGTGAGTGTGAGATCAGATATAGTTTTAAGATAATGCTTTGGATGGTCAAAGAGTGTTGCTAGTAATTATAAAGAAAATACATAAATCCATTAAGAGGAATAAAAATACATTAATACATTGAGTTTTCTCAAAACTTGCAGTAGCAGATTGTAACTTGCTTCCAACAGGTATCAGAAACCTCCCAGGCATTTTCCTATTCAGAGTAAAAGTTCACAACTATCACAGTGAAACTGCGACTCTAATCAAGGCTAGTAATTATCATCATCATCATCATCAACCTACTTTTTCTCTACATGGCGCTAGGGTGTTGTGTCAACCGTCATCACCTTTCCCAGTTTGGTGCCACTGTCCTACCTTCTTCAACAGTTATGTCTAAATGTAGGTCTTCTCTCATGCAATCCATCCATCTCTTGGCTCGATGTCCTTGTTTCCTCTTGCCTTGTCTCTCCAAAATATAGCTGACCAGATCACCTTATGCTTTCTTGCATGTGCCCAAACCACCTTAATCTGTTCACTTTGTTTTTCTGCAGTTGGTGCTATATTGGCGTCTCCTCTGATGTCTTCATTTCTTCATCTGTCCCACAGTGTGGGTTCTACTACCCATGTTAGGCACTTCATCTCCATCACCTCTACCACCTTAGCTGCACTGCCTTCACCGCCCAGGTTTCTGTACCATGCAGAAGTACTGGTTGCACCACTATCTGTGCATCTTACTTTTCAGTTTCTTTGGCATTCTACTGCTACACATTACCATGACAGTTTGTGCCAGTTGGCTGTTGCTTCTCTGACTCTAGCTTTGACCTTCCTTTTCAGACTTCCATTCTCCTTGACCATGCCTCCCAGATACCCAAAGCTGTTTACCTGTTACGTTCTTTTCCCTTCTATCTCAGTTTTCATCCCATTTTGATTCCTCAGTTTTCTGGCATGACCACTGTTTTGTCTCCTTCAGTTTCATCCCGTGTGACTTTAGTTTTGCATGCCATTCCCCTAGCATTTGCTGAAGTCCCTGTTCAGAGTCTGCTTGTAATGCCACATTGTCTGCATATAGCAGATTTATTGAGCTATTCTCTCTGATTATTTGCTAGTGTAGTACATCACCATGAACAGCAATGGGCTCAGAGCTGATCCTTGATGCAATCCCATAGGGAACTCTGCTGTGTGTCCAGACATTGTTCTTACTTGTATCACTGGGTACTTATCCATAACCTTTATTAATTCTAGCAATATTTCTGGGGCTTCAGACTGTGTCAGGACTGCCCAAATCAGCATTCTTGGGACACTGTCCTATGCTTTCTCCCAGACTAGGAATCCCCAGGTGTGCCCAAATCAGCTTTCTTGGGACACTGTCCTATGCTTTCTCCCAGTCTAGGAATCCCCAGGTGTGCCCAAATCAGCTTTCTTGGGACACTGTCCTATGCTTTTTCCCAGTCTAGGAATCCCCAGGTGTGCCCAAATCAGCTTTCTTGGAACACTGTCCTATGCTTTCTCCCAGTCTAGGAATCCCCAGGTGTGCCCAAATCAGCTTTCTTGGGACACTGTCCTATGCTTTCTCCCAGTCTAGGAATCCCCAGGTGTGCCCAAATCAGCTTTCTTGGGACACTGTCCTATGCTCCCAGTCTAGGAATCCCCAGGTGTGCCCAAATCAGCTTTCTTGGGACACTGTCCTATGCTTTCTCCCAGTCTAGGAATCCCCAGGTGTGCCCAAATCAGCTTTCTTGGGACACTGTCCTATGCTTTCTCCCAGTCTAGGAATCCCCAGGTGAACTCTTTCATTTCCAGCTTCTTATCTGCTATATACCTGACTGCAAACATCAGGTCATTTGTGCTGTATCTCGACCTGAATCCAAACTGCTCATCTCCCATCTTACTTTTTAGTCTGCTTATTTATTAATCAGTCACTTGTCCAATGTTTTCATGCAGAGTGACAGGGGTTTAATACCGCTGTACTGCACTGTTCTTGTACACTGGCACTATAATACTTACTCTCCAGGCACCTGGGATAAGCCTTTAGCTCCAGCCTATTATAAGTACCATCAGAACTTATTTCTCCCCTAACGCATCACATATCTTGATATATTTATTTTAACTTCATCTGAGTCTGCTACTTTCCCTGGCTTCATTTTTCATAGTGCTATCTTACATCATCTAGGGCGGGTTTTTCTTCCTTTTTTGTCATAAACTGTGTATGAGGCAGTACATCTTCTGTAGTATTTTCTTTATTTAGAAGCTGATGGACTCCTTTCATCTGCCTTTGATGTCCTGTGATTGGTGAATAGAGTGATGTTGTTATCTTTTTATGAGTGATGCCTGATGACTGTCTTCTTTATCTTTCTGTGTCCGCCTTGCAACCTGATAGAGATTATTTGTGCTATCTGCTTAGTCACTTTCCCAAAGTTGGTAGAGTGTCTCTAATGCCTTGTTCTTTGCTATTGCAGTTGCTTTTTTAGCCTGTTTGTTAGCCATCCAGTATTCCTTCTTAGCCTGGTTCATCTTTTCTGTCTGCCACTGTTTCCTGCACTCCTTCTTTCTTTCTTTCTTTTGATAACTTCCTGAACTTTTGCATTGTACTACCAACTTTCCTTACATAATTTCCACATCTGGCACAGGTTTCCCATCTTCTTTCTTACAGATGAGTTCCTTATAGCCCAGCATCCTTAGAAAAGATTCCCATGTGCTGGTTGGACTATGGTTTGACAAGAGGTTTGAGATACATTGTCCAAACTGACTTTGGTCCTTTGAAGATTTTATGCAAGAAAATGAGATATTACAGCAGGAAATGTTACAAAGTCTGCAAATGCGACACTAAAAAAATGCATACACCAAGAAATGCATAACAGTATCCTTTGGGAAGTCATCTACTACTGGTGACTATCATATTGACAACACCCACCTAAGGGTTGACCCAGTAGTTGGGGACTTGGGGACAAACATAGACAGTAATATAGTATTTGACCACCACATGTCTGCAGTAGTGAGGAAATCATTCTATGTTGTGCAACTTATAAACAAAGGTATGGCATCTAGGTCCAAGGAGGTCATTCTTTCACTGTATTTGTCATTCATCAGCTCTATACAAGCAGTAAGTAACATGTGCTATGTAGACCGCCTCAAGGCCCTATCCCTGTATTCTGTCTCCTATAGGCTGTTAAGGGGAGCTCTATGTCTGGCATAAAAGGTGTTGTCAGAATCCATGTGTATATCCACAAACAGCACCAAAATTACCCATTCTAAAGACTTAAACCATGCATGTGATACCCCACCAAGTTTTCAGTAGTGAAAGCAGACAGCCTTACAAAACTACAGGTGGGTTTGCATACGATCTTAGTTGGGGTAGTACTAAAGGAGGATCATTATTGGTTCAAGTCCCAAACATTATTAGAGATGATACCATGAGGGATATAGAGGTTGAGGACAGAATTGAAAGGATTTCACAGATTTTATTAGGAGACAATGCTTCATTCGTGTTTGTTTCCTCTAATATTGTTTTATGTCTCTTACATTAGGGAGGATTCTGACTTGCCTGATAATAAGTTTCTCTTGAAGGTTTATTTTCATTCATATTTTTGAACTTTTATACTGAAATTTACATTGGTGTTCAGTTGCAACTGTTATTTGCTACTCATCCTAGATATAGCTGTTGTGAGGCTATCTACTTGCTTTTAAATTTAGCATTTATTTTAGTATGTACATATTGTGATTACTAACAGGTATTGCTCCTCTAGGTTCAGATCTTCCTCTTATTTAAATTTATGACATCTTAATTTGTGGCTGTGGTTGAGTATAAGATATTGCAGCTAGACATCTTCCAAACAGTTGTAGAAAGTATATTGTGCTGGAGGCATTTTTGCAAATGGGTTCTAAAAAGGCTGCCCCTTTCATGAGTTGCCAACTAAACAGTTTTTTCTAAAAGCCTATATAACTGGCTGATTTTAAATTATTTTTTTTGTTTGTGTATATTTCTGTATCTCTTAATTCTTTACTGTTTTCTTTTGTATACCTTTCCTTAGCTTGCCTGTTTCATCACTGCAGTTTATAATGAAAACTCAGTAACGTTTCTATAAAAATTATAGTATTATTAAGGTGTCCTGTTACAGCTATCGATCAATCAAGGAGAATGATTAACAGATAGCATGCTACTCTACAGCAAGTTTAGAACATTTGGAAAGTGAGCAGAGGAAACTGCTGGAGATGGGAGAAAGTAGAAGGCATTTGGTGAATTTAAAGAAACAGAAATTATTTGGGAGGGGGTAATATATGTATGGGGATAATTTTACTTAGAGGTGGTTGTCAGGGACTGAAAACTTATCTTGCTCAAGTTGGTGAAGTCAGAAGTACATGGACCACAGAGATTAAGTAACAGATTTCAGTCAGCTGTTCTCAGACTCTTATCATCTACTTAGAGATTATCTTTGCTTGACTTACAAAGCCATGCCCGATCCAGCCCTACTTGAAATGCTACACCTAAAGAAATCCCAAGCACTACACTCTCCAGATATCACAAATCCATTACCACAATTAACAGAACCTGCTGGAGGGACAGGTTCATCTCCCAAAGACCGTCCATGCTCTAGAATTAGCTTCCCATTCATGTCAAGCAGAGCACCTTGCTGGCCCTCTTCAGGAGAAATCTTGACATGTGGATGGGTAACAAAGCTCACTCCAGGGATCATTCCAGTTGCCGTATTGGATAGGGGCACTGTGAACTAGCATCAGGTGGCACTGTGCCTGGGCAATTTTTGGGGGCTAGGCTTGTAAAGGCTCCAGGGCCATTAGCCTAGTACACACACCTATGAACACCTATGAACAGAGGGGTCGAGATCACAATAACTGAAGAGTGGAAAATTAAGAGACCAGAGAACATATAATATTTCAGGGGCCTTTAGAAGACAAAATGGATTCATTCAGGAAATGGGAAACTGAAGTGTATAAGAAAGTGAAATGTTTTAGTATACCTCTCAACCTCTTAGTGCAAGAAATCAGGACAAAACTATAACTAATGGTGGGGGAGGGTCAAAGGGCCAAAAATAAGGAAAATGTTTAAAGATTCCTCTTACAAACATAGAAAGTTAATAGAATAACAGGTTTTATGTTAATGTGAATTTTTCTGAAAAGTATGAAGTCTGAAACTCAAATGGCTGACATTCTTTTTTGACTTTAGCCCTTAATGATTTGCCAATAATTTGTCAATTCCCTCCCCAAATATATGAGTAACAAACCAAAAAATATGAGGCAAATATCTGGACAGTATGTGAAAATCTGAACAGTTGAAAGGTATGGGTTTTAGGATCTTTTCAGGATACAATGAAAGGGGAAAATAAGCAGAGTAAAGTTGTCTGGGACAGGGTTGTTATATATCTTATTTATTCTTTTCTAATTTCATGGGTGAAATGGAAAAGTTTAATATGAGAATGCTCATATGTTTATACTCTACAGAATAAAAAAGAAATATTTGTGATGCATGCATGGGTGTATCAGCTGTAACTTCTGCATATATATTTAATAAAAAGAAATAATACTAAACATTATAAATTACCCTACGACCTAGTGGCAAACTATTTAATTTCAAGCAAAACAGTTTTAAAAGTCTATGCTTGGCATTTCAGTAACCAAGTATGGATGTCTTTATTTATTTTTGTTTGTTTGTTTGTTCGCATGTCTGCCTTATTTTTTTTTTGTCCAAAACTTTTTTTTCTGTATATTCTGTATATTCTGCAAATGTCACAGGAGGGGAATCAGGAAATGTTTATGCATCTCACTTGCCCTACCCTCATGTGCCCATGTGTGACTTTACACTGCAAAGTGCAGTGCACAGAATGGTTGTCTTTAAGCACCATAGCATGCCTTTGTCCTCATACAATAATGCTACAACACTGATGCTACATATGGCAGGGAACACCTGACATGACATAATGACTTTTGGCCTCCACCAGAAGGTACTCCCAGATTGGATCCCCCCCTCATCTTCTTCCCCCTTACATATTGGTGCTGGTGTTAGCTCTCCCCCTTATCTCCCAATGGTGCTTCTGGTGTCCAGTCTGTTAGTTGCACCCTTGCTGGTGCCAGAATTAGAGTCAGAAGGTTTATAACATCAGTGGTAACCAAAACATACCATTAGGGAGTCAGAAAAGGTTTAAATAATCTCAGTTAGAAGAGCACTGGACTCAGAGGTGAACTCTCATGCACACCCACTACCACCAGAACCTTTCTGTGAACCCAAATACTGTTTGTACTTGTATCATTGGGTCCTTGTAAATAGCATGCACTAGTTCTACTTAAATCTAGTTACTGACTGTTACAAGTCCATAACAACACTGTTTGTGGCTAATTAAAAACAGTGCACTGATCCAGCTTTACAAATAACAGCTCCACAAGGTAATAACATTCCACTCAATAACCCACCAAAGATACCTTGACTAACAGCTAACATTCACCCTCCACTGAGAATGCATAACTGAGTAATTTAAATGCCAGCTAAAATTTACAAATATAGCCATCTCTTACTATATGTAGCCAGGAGTTCCATCATAATCATACCTTTCAACTATCCAGATATTTTGCAGAATGTCCAGATTTTTGCCTCGTATTTTTGGTGTGTTCCTCATATCATTTGTGGTTTTCTGGCAAATCATTGAAGACTGAAGTCACTACATAATGTCAAACATTTGAATTCCAGACTATCATTTCCTTCAGAAAATGCATGCTAGTGCAAAATAGATTGTTCTATCAACTTTCTAAGTTTATAAGAGCAGTATTTAAAAATTGTTCTAATTTGGGGCTTTTGTCCCCCTGCCCCCATTATTTTTGGCTTTGTTCAGATTTTTTACTCATAAAGGTCGAGAGGTATGATTGGATTCCGGATGTTAATGCCAAAAATACTGTACTGCCTACTTTTCTTAGCATTAAACTTAGCCCACAAAACTGCACCATCAATAAAAGCTGCCACTTTCTTTCCTTATCAAACTGTAGCTAGCATCACCATATAAACTTTAAAGGGTAAACTGGCTTCTCGTTAAGGACCTCCCTCCTTTTGACCTTTTTGAACTTCTGACTATTATATTGCAGTCACTGTCTACTACACCTTCAAAATTCCAAACTAGACATACTTTATACTCTGTTCTGTCATGCAGTAAAGAAGCATCCACTCTGTTCAGACCACCTTTTAATAAGGCTGTATGAAAAAATAATTTGATAAGGTGATACAAGCAGATGGGATTCAGGAACTAACTCCTCTGGACATCAAACTACTTAAAAGATTTCCAAAAGTTTATTTTTATACATTTATTACATTTGTTAAGTAGTCGCCTCACAGTAAGACGTTATCCTGTTTGATTCTCAGCTAAAGTGTCATCTGTGTGGAGACATGCGTGAATGGGCGTACCTTCATTGAAGGTTGTGCATCAGAGCTGGCAACTCGGCACGTAAAAATCTACTGCCAATCATTAGCGGACCGGAGTTCCGCTGTGGCGACTTCTAACCGGGAAAAGCCGAAAGACACAACAACATTAGTGAACTAGTCCAAAGACACTTTACATTCATGACCTGGGCCAAACTAGAAAAAATTCAACCCAACATCTATATTCACATAGAAATACCAAGGCCGATACAGCAAACATGCCTGGCAGTACGACAGACAAGTTCACGCCAGCTTCCTGGGTGAGGATAAGCATCAACAGGTCTGGTGGACTTGATTCATTCTTCAGGGAGGTTGGGGGAGGATCAAAGTGAGTGTGAGATCAGATATAGTTTTAAGATAATGCTTTGGATGGTCAAAGAGTGTTGCTAGTAATTATAAAGAAAATACATAAATCCATTAAGAGGAATAAAATACATTAATACATTGAGTTTTCTCAAAACTTGCAGTAGCAGATTGTAACTTGCTTCCAACAGGTATCAGAAACCTCCCAGGCATTTTCCTATTCAGAGTAAAGTTCACAACTATCACAGTGAAACTGCGACTCTAATCAAGGCTAGTAATTATCATCATCATCATCATCAACCTACTTTTTCTCTACATGGCGCTAGGGTGTTGTGTCAACCGTCATCACCTTTCCCAGTTTGGTGCCACTGTCCTACCTTCTTCAACAGTTATGTCTAAATGTAGGTCTTCTCTCATGCAATCCATCCATCTCTTGGCTCGATGTCCTTGTTTCCTCTTGCCTTGTCTCTCCAAAATATAGCTGACCAGATCACCTTATGCTTTCTTGCATGTGCCCAAACCACCTTAATCTGTTCACTTTGTTTTTCTGCAGTTGGTGCTATATTGGCGTCTCCTCTGATGTCTTCATTTCTTCATCTGTCCCACAGTGTGGGTTCTACTACCCATGTTAGGCACTTCATCTCCATCACCTCTACCACCTTAGCTGCACTGCCTTCACCGCCCAGGTTTCTGTACCATGCAGAAGTACTGGTTGCACCACTATCTGTGCATCTTACTTTTCAGTTTCTTTGGCATTCTACTGCTACACATTACCATGACAGTTTGTGCCAGTTGGCTGTTGCTTCTCTGACTCTAGCTTTGACCTTCCTTTTCAGACTTCCATTCTCCTTGACCATGCCTCCCAGATACCCAAAGCTGTTTACCTGTTACGTTCTTTTCCCTTCTATCTCAGTTTTCATCCCATTTTGATTCCTCAGTTTTCTGGCATGACCACTGTTTTGTCTCCCTTCAGTTTCATCCCGTGTGACTTTAGTTTTGCATGCCATTCCCCTAGCATTTGCTGAAGTCCCTGTTCAGAGTCTGCTTGTAATGCCACATTGTCTGCATATAGCAGATTTATTGAGCTATTCTCTCTGATTATTTGCTAGTGTAGTACATCACCATGAACAGCAATGGGCTCAGAGCTGATCCTTGATGCAATCCCATAGGGAACTCTGCTGTGTGTCCAGACATTGTTCTTACTTGTATCACTGGGTACTTATCCATAACCTTTATTAATTCTAGCAATATTTCTGGGGCTTCAGACTGTGTCAGGACTGCCCAAATCAGCATTCTTGGGACACTGTCCTATGCTTTCTCCCAGACTAGGAATCCCCAGGTGTGCCCAAATCAGCTTTCTTGGGACACTGTCCTATGCTTTCTCCCAGTCTAGGAATCCCCAGGTGTGCCCAAATCAGCTTTCTTGGGACACTGTCCTATGCTTTTTCCCAGTCTAGGAATCCCCAGGTGTGCCCAAATCAGCTTTCTTGGAACACTGTCCTATGCTTTCTCCCAGTCTAGGAATCCCCAGGTGTGCCCAAATCAGCTTTCTTGGGACACTGTCCTATGCTTTCTCCCAGTCTAGGAATCCCCAGGTGTGCCCAAATCAGCTTTCTTGGGACACTGTCCTATGCTCCCAGTCTAGGAATCCCCAGGTGTGCCCAAATCAGCTTTCTTGGGACACTGTCCTATGCTTTCTCCCAGTCTAGGAATCCCCAGGTGTGCCCAAATCAGCTTTCTTGGGACACTGTCCTATGCTTTCTCCCAGTCTAGGAATCCCCAGGTGAACTCTTTCATTTCCAGCTTCTTATCTGCTATATACCTGACTGCAAACATCAGGTCATTTGTGCTGTATCTCGACCTGAATCCAAACTGCTCATCTCCCATCTTACTTTTTAGTCTGCTTATTTATTAATCAGTCACTTGTCCAATGTTTTCATGCAGAGTGACAGGGTTTAATACCGCTGTACTGCACTGTTCTTGTACACTGGCACTATAATACTTACTCTCCAGGCACCTGGGATAAGCCTTTAGCTCCAGCCTATTATAAGTACCATCAGAACTTATTTCTCCCCTAACGCATCACATATCTTGATATATTTATTTTAACTTCATCTGAGTCTGCTACTTTCCCTGGCTTCATTTTTCATAGTGCTATCTTACATCATCTAGGGCGGGTTTTTCTTCCTTTTTTGTCATAAACTGTGTATGAGGCAGTACATCTTCTGTAGTATTTTCTTTATTTAGAAGCTGATGGACTCCTTTCATCTGCCTTTGATGTCCTGTGATTGGTGAATAGAGTGATGTTGTTATCTTTTTATGAGTGATGCCTGATGACTGTCTTCTTTATCTTTCTGTGTCCGCCTTGCAACCTGATAGAGATTATTTGTGCTATCTGCTTAGTCACTTTCCCAAAGTTGGTAGAGTGTCTCTAATGCCTTGTTCTTTGCTATTGCAGTTGCTTTTTAGCCTGTTTGTTAGCCATCCAGTATTCCTTCTTAGCCTGGTTCATCTTTTCTGTCTGCCACTGTTTCCTGCACTCCTTCTTTCTTTCTTTCTTTTGATAACTTCCTGAACTTTTGCATTGTACTACCAACTTTCCTTACATAATTTCCACATCTGGCACAGGTTTCCCATCTTCTTTCTTACAGATGAGTTCCTTATAGCCCAGCATCCTTAGAAAAGATTCCCATGTGCTGGTTGGACTATGGTTTGACAAGAGGTTTGAGATACATTGTCCAAACTGACTTTGGTCCTTTGAAGATTTTATGCAAGAAAATGAGATATTACAGCAGGAAATGTTACAAAGTCTGCAAATGCGACACTAACAAAATGCATACACCAAGAAATGCATAACAGTATCCTTTGGGAAGTCATCTACTACTGGTGACTATCATATTGACAACACCCACCTAAGGGTTGACCCAGTAGTTGGGGACTTGGGGACAAACATAGACAGTAATATAGTATTTGACCACCACATGTCTGCAGTAGTGAGGAAATCATTCTATGTTGTGCAACTTATAAACAAAGGTATGGCATCTAGGTCCAAGGAGGTCATTCTTTCACTGTATTTGTCATTCATCAGCTCTATACAAGCAGTAAGTAACATGTGCTATGTAGACCGCCTCAAGGCCCTATCCCTGTATTCTGTCTCCTATAGGCTGTTAAGGGGAGCTCTATGTCTGGCATAAAAGGTGTTGTCAGAATCCATGTGTATATCCACAAACAGCACCAAAATTACCCATTCTAAAGACTTAAACCATGCCTGTGATACCCCACCAAGTTTTCAGTAGTGAAAGCAGACAGCCTTACAAAACTACAGGTGGGTTTGCATACGATCTTAGTTGGGGTAGTACTAAAGGAGGATCATTATTGGTTCAAGTCCCAAACATTATTAGAGATGATACCATGAGGGATACAGAGGTTGAGGACAGAATTGAAAGGATTTCACAGATTTTATTAGGAGACAATGCTTCATTCGTGTTTGTTTCCTCTAATATTGTTTTATGTCTCTTACATTAGGGAGGATTCTGACTTGCCTGATAATAAGTTTCTCTTGAAGGTTTATTTTCATTCATATTTTTGAACTTTTATACTGAAATTTACATTGGTGTTCAGTTGCAACTGTTATTTGCTACTCATCCTAGATATAGCTGTTGTGAGGCTATCTACTTGCTTTTAAATTTAGCATTTATTTTAGTATGTACATATTGTGATTACTAACAGGTATTGCTCCTCTAGGTTCAGATCTTCCTCTTATTTAAATTTATGACATCTTAATTTGTGGCTGTGGTTGAGTATAAGATATTGCAGCTAGACATCTTCCAAACAGTTGTAGAAAGTATATTGTGCTGGAGGCATTTTTGCAAATGGGTTCTAAAAAGGCTGCCCCTTTCATGAGTTGCCAACTAAACAGTTTTTCTAAAAGCCTATATAACTGGCTGATTTTAAATTATTTTTTTTGTTTGTGTATATTTCTGTATCTCTTAATTCTTTACTGTTTTCTTTTGTATACCTTTCCTTAGCTTGCCTGTTTCATCACTGCAGTTTATAATGAAAACTCAGTAACGTTTCTATAAAAATTATAGTATTATTAAGGTGTCCTGTTACAGCTATCGATCAATCAAGGAGAATGATTAACAGATAGCATGCTACTCTACAGCAAGTTTAGAACATTTGGAAAGTGAGCAGAGGAAACTGCTGGAGATGGGAGAAAGTAGAAGGCATTTGGTGAATTTAAAGAAACAGAAATTATTTGGGAGGGGGTAATATATGTATGGGGATAATTTTACTTAGAGGTGGTTGTCAGGGACTGAAAACTTATCTTGCTCAAGTTGGTGAAGTCAGAAGTACATGGACCACAGAGATTAAGTAACAGATTTCAGTCAGCTGTTCTCAGACTCTTATCATCTACTTAGAGATTATCTTTGCTTGACTTACAAAGCCATGCCCGATCCAGCCCTACTTGAAATGCTACACCTAAAGAAATCCCAAGCACTACACTCTCCAGATATCACAAATCCATTACCACAATTAACAGAACCTGCTGGAGGGACAGGTTCATCTCCCAAAGACCGTCCATGCTCTAGAATTAGCTTCCCATTCATGTCAAGCAGAGCACCTTGCTGGCCCTCTTCAGGAGAAATCTTGACATGTGGATGGGTAACAAAGCTCACTCCAGGGATCATTCCAGTTGCCGTATTGGATAGGGGCACTGTGAACTAGCATCAGGTGGCACTGTGCCTGGGCAATTTTTTGGGGGGCTAGGCTTGTAAAGGCTCCAGGGCCATTAGCCTAGTACACACACCTATGAACACCTATGAACAGAGGGGTCGAGATCACAATAACTGAAGAGTGGAAAATTAAGAGACCAGAGAACATATAATATTTCAGGGGCCTTTAGAAGACAAAATGGATTCATTCAGGAAATGGGAAACTGAAGTGTATAAGAAAGTGAAATGTTTTAGTATACCTCTCAACCTCTTAGTGCAAGAAATCAGGACAAAACTATAACTAATGGTGGGGGAGGGTCAAAGGGCCAAAAATAAGGAAAATGTTTAAAGATTCCTCTTACAAACATAGAAAGTTAATAGAATAACAGGTTTTATGTTAATGTGAATTTTTCTGAAAAGTATGAAGTCTGAAACTCAAATGGCTGACATTCTTTTTTGACTTTAGCCCTTAATGATTTGCCAATAATTTGTCAATTCCCTCCCCAAATATATGAGTAACAAACCAAAAAATATGAGGCAAATATCTGGACAGTATGTGAAAATCTGAACAGTTGAAAGGTATGGGTTTTAGGATCTTTTCAGGATACAATGAAAGGGGAAAATAAGCAGAGTAAAGTTGTCTGGGACAGGGTTGTTATATATCTTATTTATTCTTTTCTAATTTCATGGGTGAAATGGAAAAGTTTAATATGAGAATACTCATATGTTTATACTCTACAGAATAAAAAAGAAATATTTGTGATGCATGCATGGGTGTATCAGCTGTAACTTCTGCATATATATTTAATAAAAAGAAATAATACTAAACATTATAAATTACCCTACGACCTAGTGGCAAACTATTTAATTTCAAGCAAAACAGTTTTAAAAGTCTATGCTTGGCATTTCAGTAACCAAGTATGGATGTCTTTATTTATTTTTGTTTGTTTGTTTGTTCGCATGTCTGCCTTATTTTTTTTTTTTGTCCAAAACTTTTTTTTCTGTATATTCTGTATATTCTGCAAATGTCACAGGAGGGGAATCAGGAAATGTTTATGCATCTCACTTGCCCTACCCTCATGTGCCCATGTGTGACTTTACACTGCAAAGTGCAGTGCACAGAATGGTTGTCTTTAAGCACCATAGCATGCCTTTGTCCTCATACAATAATGCTACAACACTGATGCTACATATGGCAGGGAACACCTGACATGACATAATGACTTTTGGCCTCCACCAGAAGGTACTCCCAGATTGGATCCCCCCCTCATCTTCTTCCCCCTTACATATTGGTGCTGGTGTTAGCTCTCCCCCTTATCTCCCAATGGTGCTTCTGGTGTCCAGTCTGTTAGTTGCACCCTTGCTGGTGCCAGAATTAGAGTCAGAAGGTTTATAACATCAGTGGTAACCAAAACATACCATTTAGCATGGTGGTGTTAATGTCAGAGAAAACAGCTTTAGCTAGTATTCATAAATTAATCTCAACGTTAAATGCCAGCTTTAAGGTTCTGTTACCCCTCCATGGCATGTTGCTAGACATAAAACTGTGGCTCATTCTTCAACAACTCAAATTAAACAAGTCATGTGCTGAGGAGACAGATCTCAATCACCTTAGATATGCCATGCTTCTGAATGGGGCATCTTGGGACTCTATCCAATTATAATCAATTTAAACATTAATCATGTCCTGCATGGCATTCTTCTAGAGACCAAGTCTAGAAGGTCACCTGCATATTACTCAGTAATTAGTAGCTTGTGTAAAAATGTAGCTGTTGATAAACATCTTTCCTTAAACTTCGGAGAGTCACAAAGATTCCCTTGTTGTGAATATTAAAACATTGATGTTATTCATGAAAATACACAGGTTCTAGGAATTGTAGTACTGACTTTGAATGCATGGCATACTGGTGCACATCTAAAAATAGCTAAAATTATACCTGATACTTCAAAATATTAAAGTGGTTCAAGCCATTACTGTACACAAAGGAATGCTGTAAAATCGAGTCTATACTAAATGATTGAACTTTCAAAGGTTTGACTGTCATATGGTCGACACCATATGATCGAATTTTTGAAAGTTCGAACGTCTTAACAGAGATCTCCGTAAAGAGTGGACTGGGAAGATTTCCCTTTTCTGCACTGTAGTGCGATCTCGGAGTTGGTATATTTAAAGAGTGGGGGGATGTGGGGGGTGCATGTGGGCTTGCTCCCCTGCTTAAAACGTTCAGGTAGGTTATTTGTTTAGTTTATTTTTTTTTTATTAGATATTCGAACTTTTAACTGTTCGATCATATGGTGTTGACCATATGACAGTCGAACTTTTGAAAGTTCGATTATCTAATATAGACCCTGTAAAATCTACAATACTTCTTTTTCCTCACTCTAACAGACTACACAGGTTATTTGGTTTAAATCCATGACTTCTTCAGCATTCCTGAAACCTGAAAAAAATCCTCAGGTAAAAGCACTTAGTGTGTTTGATTTGTTGCAATGTTACTATGAGGTAATTAATAATCTAGCTTATTACAGTTAATGTTTTTATCTGTGTCATTTCTTACTGAAGAATGGCCAAATATTCAAGTCAAGCAAGCTATATAAAAAGTAGACAATTATTATCAGAAACAGAACATTTTAGCACAGTTTAGTCTAGGACATGTAATTTAAATCTGTTTGTCAATGGTCACTGTCCATTTTATCTAAAAAAGTTAAATGTGCTATAAGCAACTTAATATAAGTTATGTGCACTATTTTAGTCTAAATCTAGCAACTAGTGTGAGCTATTTTGTTAAAGAAGCAGCTTTAAATTCCTAAGCATATACTAATGCACAGAAAGAATGTGTATTCCATTTTTTTTCCTTTGTTATTTCATGTTTTGTTTAATGCTTTATATATATTTTTTACTCTATTTAAATCTATAAAGTTTAAATATAAAATTATGACAGCTGGAGTTTGTAACCTACTCATCCAAACACCCAACCAACCACCCACTCTCAGTCTTTGACCATCATGTGGCTGATACTGAGAACTGTCATCCAAGCTCATCCCACAGTCTGCAAATGTCACTTCAGTTCTCATTAATTTGTGAAAAAACATAGGAACTTGCACGAATCATCTTCAAAGCAATGACTACAAGTATCTCTCATCAAGACGTATGACTGTCTCTACATTTCCCCTTACATCCTTTGCCTGTTTCCTTATCTCGGCTATAAACCTACTTCATATTCCACAACTCATCTTAGATTATGCAGCTATTCTACTGGCCCACACAGGAACCACAGGCTGTGATTTCAACTCCCACTTTGCTGACCACTGCTGTTTTAGGAAATCACAATGAATCATTTACACATTGGGAAAAATTACTATACAAGTTTCCCGATTAAGCATTATAAAGATTATGATTGCCGCTGTATGCCACAGTTCAGCACTTTATGAGCCAACGGCTTGCATTGCACTTGTGACTAACTACTCAGCATCCCAAATAACAGGAACTTTCTAGACCAGCTGATGTGCAGTAGGAGTTTGGCATAAGCAGCATGATCATAAAATATTTAATATGGAACTTACAGTCTCAAGGCAAGAGCAAGAGGAACAGGCTTATATGGAAAAGGAATCAAAACAAGAGATAACATATAGAGGATCCCATGTTTTTTTAATTTACTGATATGTGTTTCCAGTACTGTGTGATAAACTCATCGATCTCAATGCTACAGTTTGTTTAGGATGGCAACTGCAATGTGTAGAGCACATTTTTCTTTCTTTAGCTCACATACTTTGTGCTAAAAGTAGGCTTAGGCTGCATAAATCCACCACAAAAGCATCTTTATCTTCTAGTCCAGCAACATTTTACAATATGAAGAGCCAGCAGCAGACGCTTGTTTGTCCTAATTCCTGTGCTGTTACTAGTGATGCTTTTCTCTATCTTGCTGAATTAAAAGATAATGAGGTCAGATGATTACATGGTGTTTAGTTTTCTTTCTGTTCCTATGTAAGTGCATCTATTCCTCCTCCTGAAATATTGTATATCTGGTTGAAGAATCCTAGCATGACAAAACAATACTTTTTAAAAAACTATCCTAGCTAATGCTTTTCTAGTTTTCTTCCCTTATTCCGCAGGCTCAGCAGTCTTGTGTATTTTTAGTGTATAGCTGTGAAAAAAAACAGTTAACACATAAAACTATAGACTAGTTGCTTTTTGTTCAGTTGCCTCAGCATCTATTTATTTATTATGTGACTCTGAACAGGTCATTTAATTAGGCAATACTTTGGGGCAACAGAAAATTTTGAGCTAGGCCTCAGTCAACACCAATAGCCTACAACTAACCTGCTTAGTAGGAGTGGCTTATAGTAATTGAGGAAGAAGTCTGCCAGCCAATGGTCTTTGTGGCTTATTTATTTATTTTATTTATTTATTCATTTAATTTGGTAATGGGGTAGAGCTTAGGATATTCACTGCTTTACTGATATGTGAGAAACAGCCATTGGGATTAAGAAGAAATTAAAAAAGGTTGTGTAAGGTTAAAATAAACTACCATTAAAAGCATTGCACCCCAGAAACCTACTAAGTAGTCATATTTTGAATAAGGCAACATGACTGCTTTCCTTGACATACCATTATTCAATTCCACAATTCTTATTGTAGGCTGACACACAGATTACATTAGTCTACCCTCGTTATATGTATTGACAGGCATGTACAGGAAAAAGTTTTCAGGGTATTAGATTTTATTTTGTTGCCAGTACAATCTGCATATAACTTACCCATGCAGGGACATATATTCATATTGCTAGCCTTACATACTGTGAATTCCTATGCAATGGAGTGTACATTCTTTGAACAGTAGACAAAAAGATCTTACCACATAGTATCAGATTACTGTATGCCTCCTCAGAGCTACATATACATGTAGACAGTGCCACTATTCTTCCTATTACTGTTAACAAGATAACTAATATTGCATGTCAAGTCCTCTAAAACACAATTTTATACCTGCTTGTACAACACACAGGCAAATTAGGTCAGGTCAAGTGAATGTCTGTAATTCACTTTCTTTTGCTGCCACTCATTTATGATTTAAAGCATAACTTGCTGCATATACTCATTCCTGACAGCTTGTAGACATAAGTACACAGTTTTCTCTACTTCTCAGCACCGTGTTGTGCTTACCTGTGATTCAGAAATCGTGTTATAAGCATGATTCACAAGTTACTATTTATTCCTTATTAAACTACAACTGCAGTGGTGCAGCGGTTAGCGTTGTTGCCTCACAGCAAGAGGCTCTCCTGTTCGATTCTCGGCTGGAGCGCCTTCTGTGTGGAGTTTGCATACCCTCCCCACGGTCGAGTGATGTTAAAGGCATGCAGGTAGGTGCGAGCATGAATGGGAATGCCTTCATTGAAGGTTGGGCATTGGGCTGGCAACTCGGCACCGTAAAATCCACTGCCAATTATGAGTGGACCGGAGTTTCGCTGTGGCGACCCCTAACCGGGAAAAGCCAAAAGACAATGCTAAAGTACAACCATTGTTTGATAAGATTCAGGGAAGACTAGCAGCTTCTGCTAATACGTGTAACTGAATGCCTACATGGTATACGAAGAAGAAGAAATTATACTTTCTTTCTTTCACAGTTGTTTCAAGGACTCTTCACTGAGCCCCCTATGATGATGCCTTCAACAAACATTAAATAGCTGGTATGACATGGCAGAGGAGCTGTTGTCAGCCACATGCATTGCTAGGATGATGGAACAGTGCAGGCATCATTACGATACCTTAGGGTGCGGTAACCCTGATGATCTCAGTGTGAGGGAAGCAGAATATAGGAAACATCCTTTTTTTTTAATTGTATTTATTTGTTGACTTGGTAAGCCCACTAGACAAATTATCCATTTTCACTGGTCACCTAGGAGCACTATCTGGTTCATAACTTATTCAGAGTCACTCAGTAACCATATAAAGGGCAATGGGTAGGTTTGGTTATGGTCTTTGCCTCACAAATACAAGGTGTATGATTTGAACCTCACTTCAGTTTATTGGCTATGTTTCAAATGGCCCTTTGAGTCAGTTAGCCTAGTAATCTCCTCTGAAAGGAAGCAAACCCTGCACAGAAAGCAGCTCATTAACAGTTCAGAGCTTTAGCCTTCTGCATTAACTGCTAGATATTGAGTGGAATAGTAAGTAAATAGTATCTGTTTTATGTTTTGGACTATTGCTGCTACTGGTAATTATTTGTCAATATCAGTTTAGGAAATATGGGTCTGCCACTGTTTGGGCCTACAATATCATATAGACTTGGTGGTTGTATTTCATATAATATTCATCTGCATTTCATAGGTTCACAGGTTGGTAATAGGCTATCAGCCGTAGGGCTTATACAAGCCTAGCCATAACAATTCCCTGGCTATTTCTTCCCACACTATTTACTTCCCTGGACTGCTGTCTAACAGGGCGACTGACGTGATCCCCGAAGTGAATTTCCTTTCTCCCATCCAATCGTCAAGGTTCCTTTTGAAGAGGGCCAAAGAGGCACTCTGCTTGACATGTATGAGAAATCTATTCCAGAGTCTGGGGAGTCTCTGGGTCAAGAACCTATCTCTCCAGCATGTTTTGTTTATTGTGATGACAAGGTTTAGATCTCTGGAGCGTGTGGCTCTGAGGGATTGGGATTTCTTTAAGTGTAGCATGTCCACCAGCTCTGGGTTTGACATGGCCTTGTATATTAAGCAGAGATCGCCTCTGAGTAGACGATATGCGACAGAGTATAGCTGGAATTTTTTAAGGCGGTCAGCATAGGGCATCTGCTTTAGGCCTGTGATTCTTTTAGTGAGGTATTTCTGCGGCCTTTCCAGTTGTTGCAGATGTCTTGAGAGGGACATACCAAACAGGGCATTGTATTCTATAATGGGTCTAATGAGGGATGAGTACAGTGGGACAATGACCTCCTTTTTTCTGGATGAAAAGCCCTTAATGATGAGGTGTGCCACATAGAAGGATTTCCTGATTGTTGTGGCGATGTGGTTTTCAAAGGTGAGACCAATGTCCACCTGTGTCCCTAAGTCTCTTATCACACTTTCAGTGTTTAGTGTACTGCCACCTATATGGTAATTCACAGATACATGTTTTTCCCAAAGGGGATAACTATACATTTCTTGGCATTGAGCTTGAGCCCATGGCTCTGTAAGGCCCTTTTGTAGAGTATCCACATCATTTGGGGATTCAATAATGGCTCCCAGTTTGCAGTCATTTGCGAACTTTGTTAGCCAGAGTCCCTTAGTGTTGGCCTGTACTTCAGAGAAGTAGATGCCAAACAAGAGCGATCCCAGGACTGAACCCTGAGGTACTCCACTTGTCACTTGTCTGGAGCTGGATTTGGAGTCGGCTACTTTTACAGTGTGTTTTCTATCAGTAAGCCAGTTAGCAACCCATTGCGTGACATAGGGATTAATGCCCAGCTTAGTAAGTTTGTCTATGATTCCAGAGTGGGGAATGGTGTCAAAGGCCTTGGCAAAGTCTAGATAGGCTGTGTGGACCACCTTACCCTTGTCCATGGCTCTGGAGACTGATTCGAAGAAGGCAATCAGGTTCAGGAGAAAAGATCGGCCCTTCACGAACCCAAACTGGGTGGGGTCCAGTGTTTGAAGGTTGCCAATGTCTTTGTTTATAAGTTCCATGATAATACGCTCCATGGCCTTGCAGATAAGGCTTGTCAGACTGATGGGACGATAGTTTCTGGGATCCAAGGTGGATCCCCCCTTGTGGAGTGGGATAACTGTAGCTCTTCGCCACTCAGTGGGCACAAAACCTGAGGTGAGGCTATGATTAAACATGACACTTAGGTGAGGTGCCAGTTCATATTGTAGTTCATGTAGTACACAGCCCGGGATGTCATCTGGTCCCATGGATGCTGTATTCTTAGCTTTGGAGAGTGCATTTTTTACCTGCGTGGCCATTATTACCGGAATTTGGCAATCTTCCGGTATTGAGATGGGCCATTTAGGGGGTGAGAGGGGGGTGAAGATGGCACTGAATCGATCTGCCAGGATATTGGCAATATCCTTGGGATCAGTATATTTAATGCCATTCTGTTTTAGCTCAGAGCAGATCTGAGCATTGCCATTTAGATTCTTGACATAGTTATAGAATGCCTTGTGGTTGTCTTTGGAATCTTTGGCAATTTTATTTTCATAACTAGCTTTGGAGGATTTTGTGAGGGATCTCAGTTTCTTACTGAGGCTGGTAAGGGAGTTTTTTCCATCCTGGGATTTTCCTCTTTTCTGCAACAGTTTCTTCCTTTTGTTGTAAAGTTTGTTTATGGCAGGGGACCACCAGATTGGCTTCCTTTTTTTGAATGAGAGCATCTTGGCTCTATTTGGGATGGCATGATTCATGCATGAGTGGATGTGCTCGTATAGTGCCTTAGTGTAGGATTCAGCAGTTGAACATTCAGTTCCCGTCATCATGGGTGTCATGAAGTTTGTCACTTCTGACTTGAGTAGCATGAAGTTGGAATTGGAGAAGTTTTTTATGGAGTTTTCCTTACTGGGGGTGGGGGTGGGGGGTGGGATGTGGATGCTAAAGGTGATTAGCTTATGGTCAGACCTGACTAACGAGGGGGGTGATCATAGGTGTGGAGCATCAATTTCCCATGTTGGTAATGACCAGGTCTAGGTTATTGGAGCCCCTGGTGGGAGTATGGATTAGTTGATCCAGGGAGTTGGAATTTATGAATTCCAAGAACCGTTGGGCAAAGGTGTTGGTACATGAGCAGTTTTCCCAGTTAATGGCAGGGTAGTTAAAATCACCCAGTATTAAGGTGTTTGGTTCTATCTTAATATTTTCCAGTATGTTTAGAAAGGTGTAGTGAGAATCTTGGGGTATGGTGGGGGATCTGTAGCAAGCTACAATTTGGATTGCAGTCTTACCTAGTGTTAGTTGCACCTGGAGAATTTCAGATGCAATGTGTTGGGCAACTAGCCTGGTGGTGTGAATATCCTTGGTGAATATTGACACTCCTCCACCTTTAGTGTTTCAGTCCTGGTTTGGTGGCCAAAAAGTGTGGTAAGAGTTGTAGCCTGGTATTGCAGGGGTGCTCCCTGGAGCCTTGAACCAGGTCTCAGTTACTGCACAGATATCGATGTTCTCCATTTTTAGGAGTGCCTCGAGAGAGTGCATTTTGAGGTTTAAACTTCTAGCATTGAGTAGCAATACCTTCAGATTTTGCATGCTTGTACCTGTTACAGTCGTAGTTTTGTCCTTTGAACTTTGCCTAAAAAAGGCACTATACGGGTGGCAAGGGCCTTAGCCAGTAACCTGAATCCCAGGGGTGACAGGTGCAGACCATCTCTGGCAAAGCATTGTGGTCTGTCAATCATGTCGTCCCAGGCAGACAGATACTGGATCCCCTTTGAATGACACCAGAAGCTTTTTTTTTTGAAGTCAATCATTTTGTCATTATATTGTGGTATCATTCTGGGCAAAGGCAGGATGCTACTCAGGGCTAGGGTCATATCTGCCTGGGCCATATTATCTGAGAGCTCTTCCATGTCTCTTTTCATGTAGTCCAGGGAGGTACGTCTCAAGTCATTCACTCCAACATGGATAATGACAGAGTCATATCTGTACTTGTTGTGGAGTGACTTGAGCGCATGCGTTATGTGGTGGATCCTGGCACCCGACAGGCAGCTGACTGTAATTTTCTCCTTGTTCAACCTGATGAGAGGGACGTCAGTGTGCCGGACTATACAGTCACCTATGACTAAAGTGTTAGGTACATTGTCTTGTTCTAGGGGCTGTTGCTGGGTGGCACACTGGTGTTGTGAACTATGTGAGACTTTGGTTGTGATTGGTGTTTGTTTGCATTTCAGCTTCAGAGGTCCTTGGTGCTTGGGCAGGTTACAGTTAAGGGCCTCTGCATATGTGGATTTAGTGGTGCTATATGTGGGTGCTGGTGGGGTGGGTTTAGAAGGGCTATGTGTTGCTTGAAGTGTAGTGTGGGTGTTAACCTTCTCCTCTTGACTGTCTAGCACAATCTTGGGTGGAGAGAGCTTTGCTTCCATTTTGGCTATGTAAGTGCATCTCTCACAGGTTGTAGTGTTGGGTGGTAGGAGGAGAGGGTTGTCTGTGTACATGAGGCAATTGCTGCATTGCCCCAGTATGCCCAGATTCACCAGGTGGACAGGAGAAATCACCGGAAGGTGATAGTTGAGTGATTGTATCAGTTTAAGGCTTCCTAGTACTTTCCAGCAGGTATTAGAGAAAGTGCTAGTCACAGGGATGCTTAAAGGTAAGATGAAAAAATGCACACTGCAGTGTGCACTAGAGAAGTTAGATGTGAAAGTAGGTAACTTAAGTTTTACCTGTTTAAAAAGTTAAGGTTTAGCGGAGAGTTACTATTTTTAAAACAGCAAGATGGATTGAAAGGGGTGGTCACTTTTGTTTTCTGGTACTATGGAATACAGTAGGATGGCCAATAAATTTAAATAGTCAAAGGGGAGGGATTTCAAAAATGATGATTTTGTAATTACTGACACAAGCCAGTGAAAGTAGAGAGGAAATGAGATATATGGTCAGATTAACATAAGAGGCAGGCAACTAGAAAGACAGTGGTATTTAACAAGACAACTGTAACTAGGTGGGAGGGCAGGAAAAAATTCTGCCTGACTCAGAAGAGAGAGAGCTGTGGTCTCTTTTGAAGTTTTAATATGCTGTCAAAGCAGAATGCAAGTAAAACACAAGGTAAAGAAAACAAACCACAGTATTCAAAATATAGAAAGGCAATAAAGTAATACAAAAAATACAAAAAAATAAAAGCAAACTAACCTTTCCTTCACAGCAAAGTGTAGGAGAGTCTGGATGAGCCTTTCTGGTAAAGCTCTGAAATGTTTTATTTTACCCCTCAAATAGAAGGTTTAGTTCCTAGCTCCATCCCCTCAGTTAACAAATGTTTAACCTTAAGTGACCTCTTCTATCTTATGAATGAGTCCTTAATTGATCAGTTCTAATTTCTGCCTGACTCAGTTCTAATTTCTGCCTGATTCAGAAGAGAGAGAGCTATGGTCCCTTTTGAAATTTTAATATGCAGTTAGAATGCAACTAAAACACAAGGTAAAGAAAACAAACCAGAGTATTCAAAATATAGAAAGGTAATAAAGTAATACAAAAATACAAAAAATAAAAGCAAAATAACCTTTCCTTCACAGCAAAGTGTAGTAGAGTCTGGATGAGCCTTTCTGGTAAAGCTCTGAAATGTTTTATTTTAGCCCTTAAATAGAAAGTTTAGTTCCTAGCTCCACCCCTTCAGTTAACAAATGATTAACGTAAAGTGACCTCTTCTATCTTATGAATGAGTCCTTAATTGATCAGTTCTAATTTCTGCCTGATTCAGAAGAGAGAAAGCTGTGGTCTCTTTTGAAGTTTTAATATGCTGTTAAAGCAGAATGCAAGTAAAACACAAGGTAAAGAAAACGAACCACAGTATTCAAAATATAGAAAGGCAATAAAGTAATGCAAAAATGCAAAAAATAAAAGCAAACTAAATTTTCCTTCATAGCAAAGTGTAGCAGAGTCTGGATGAGCCTTTCTGGTAAAGCTCTGAAATGTTTTATTTTACCCCTTAAATAGAAGGTTTAGTTCCTAGCTCCACCCCTTCAGTTAACAAATGATTAAACTTAAGTGACCTCTTCTATCTTATGAATGAGTCCTTAATTAATCAGTTCTAATTTCTGCCTGACTCAGTTCTAATTTCTGCCTGACTCAGAAGAGAGAGAGCTGTGGTCTCTTTTGAAATTTTAATATGCAGTTAGAATGCAACTAAAACACAAGGTAAAGAAAACAAACCACAGTATTCAAAACATAGAAAGGCAATAAAGTAATACAAAAATACAAAAAATAAAAGCAAAATAACCTTTCCTTCACAGCAAAGTGTAGTAGAGTCTGGATGAGCATTTCTGGTAAAGCTCTGAAATGTTTTATTTTACCCCTTAAATAGAAGGTTTAGTTCCTAGCTCCACCCCCTCAGTTAACAAATGATTAACCTAAAGTGACCTCTTCTATCTTATGAATGAGTCCTTAATTGATCAGTTCTAATTTCTGTCTGATTCAGAAGAGAGAGAGCTGTGGTCTCTTTTGAAGTTTTAATATGCTGTTAAATCAGAATGCAAGTAAAACACAATGTAAAGAAAACAAACTACAGTATTCAAAATATAGAAAGGCAATAAAGTAATACAAAAAATAAAAGCAAACTAACCTTTCCTTCACAGCAAAGTGTAGCAGAGTCTGGATGAGCCTTTCTGGTAAAGCTCTGAAATGTTTTATTTTACCCCTTAAATAGAAGGTTTAGTTCCTAGCTCCACCCCTCAGTTAACAAATGATTAACCTTAAGTGACCTCTTCTATCTTATGAATGAGTCCTTAATTGATCAGTTCTAATTTCTGCCTGACTCAGAAGTGAGAGAGCTGTGGTCTCTTTTGAAGTTTTAATATGCTGTTAAAGCAGAATGCAAGTAAAACACAAGGTAAAGAAAACAAACCACAGTATTCAAAATATAGAAAGGCAATAAAGTAATACAAAAATACAAAAACTAAAAGCAAACTAACCTTTCCTTCACAGCAAAGTGTAGCAGAGTCTGGATGAGCCTTTCTGGTAAAGCTCTGAAATGTTTTATTTTACCCTTTAAATAGAAGGTTTAGTTCCTAGCTCCACCCCCTCAGTTAACAAATGATTAACCTTAAGTGATCTATTCTGTTATGAATATGTCCTTAATTGATCAGTTCTAATTTCTGGCTGACTCAGGAGAGAGAGAGAGCTGTGGTCTCTTTTGAAATTTTAATGTGCTGTTAAAGCAGAATGCAAGTAAAACACAAGGTAAAGAAAACAAACCACAGTATTCAAAATATAGAAAGGCAATAAAGTAATACAAAAATACAAAAAAATAAAAGCAAACTAACCTTTCCTTCACAGCAAAGTATAGCAGAGTCTGGATAAGCATTTCTGGTAAAGCTCTGAAATGTTTTATTTTACCTCTTAAATAGAAAGTTTAGTTCCTAGCTCCACCCCCTCAGTTATCAAATGGTGTCAGAATACAATACACATGCAGTGAATAAAGGAATAATGCACACTTATTTGAAAAGAGTACTTATCAAAGCACAATCCTGTTTTAAACTTTATTGATGTTGTTGTTTGTCTTTCGGCTTTTTCCCGGTAAGGGGTCGCCACAGCGGAACTCCGGTCCGCTAATGATTGGCAGTAGATTGTTTTATGAAACGCCAAGGTGCCAGCTCAATGTTTCTTAAAATCTGTCATTTAGACACATAAATAGCTGCCCAGGACTTTAGGTACCTTACCCATATAAATTGTTCCTTGACTGGGTGGCATATACAGCATTATTTCAGACAAAATGGGCAGAACACAGGCTTGAATCTTACTCTGGGTATTGCATTACAGTTATTTCAGACAGTTCTTTTCTACAGTTTTTATTCGTTTACATTTAACAATTAACTGGTGTCAAATTAGAACACACATGTAGTGAACACAGGAATAGTGAACACTTTTTATTTGAAAATATTACATATCAAAGCATCACCACCCTTTAAAATTTATTGATTAATGATGCTTCAAGTCTAGACCATGGATAGCTGTGTAACACTTTTAATAAAAAAAAAAGCAAAAACAAAAAAACATATACCCTGTCCATTAATTGAGTGCAACCTACAATAGAGTTCAGACAATGAGCAGACCAGAACAGTGACTCTTAATTTAGGTAGACCCCAACATTAACTGATGTTTAGAAGCTAAACTACACAGTATTGCATGTTTATGGTAAATTGTTTTGGTTGCTGATGAAACCCCTGGCCTTAATGGTACTATTAAAATCAAATGTTTTTTAACATTAGCCAGGAACAGATAGTTAATTATATGTATTACTATACACATATTTTTATTTTATATATATATATATATATATATATATATATATATATATATATATATATATATATACACACACACACACACACATATATATATATATTTAAATTTATTTATAAGAAGATTTTTATTAATGTATTCATTATTTTCTAAGTTTTACATGTATATAGATTTATATTATCATTAATATTGATTATTTTATTTAAAAACATTGGATTTAGTTGTAATTTCCTTTAAGAATGTCATGTGATTTAATTGGCTACTGTTAATAAATGAACTGAGTGAGCAAGGTATTTGTTCTGAAGAAGCTCATGTTAAATAAAGTGAGTGAAAGTGCTTAACTTATTCACGGTCCTGTTGTTGGATTTTACTGTCTCTTTTCTGGTGTTATTTTATATTAGCAAACATACTTACATATCTGTGGGGTCTGCCCAGCCCTAGCTTCTTGGACCCAGGTGTCCAAGGTTCCCCTTTTCCCACACCTCAGGTAGTTGCAGTGGTGACAACACTACTCACCAGTGCACGGGATACCAGTAGCACTGGTAAGTTCTCTAGCCAACTGAACCCAGGCCTTGGACTTACATTCTAAGCCTGGTAATTGCCCTGCATCTGCCTGGGTTCATAGTTCTTAACCAGGAGTCCAACAAAAACTTTGGACTCTTGCACACCCCACCTCTGTACCCAAAAGCACTCTCCCTCTCCAACACCATCAGGCATATCAACAGCCAAGTGAAGACTCTAATGAATGGTGTGAAATTCCTGGCCTTTATATATTCTGCATTCCTACCCTTACATGTCATACTGCAACTTTCAAAAAAGTGCCATGTTACTTAGCATCGTGCAGACTTGCACAAACCTTTTAAGGGGAGCTTAGCATCTCGTAAACTCATGCAAACCATGTTTAAGCAGAGCTTAGCAATGCACAATGTAGACCATTGACCATGATTAAGAGCTGCTTAGCATTTCGCAGCTTTTCTAAATGTAACAATATTTTAATTTTAAATTAAACTGTTTCAGTCACCTGACTCATTTTCATCTCGATAAATGTAAAATGGATGACTGCTCAGGACTCGAACCCAGGATCTACTAAACTGTAGGTCATGACGCAACCTATCTAGCCATTTGGATAGTAAAGGGTAGCAGTATATCTTCACATATATTACAAAGATTCCTGTTAGCATTGCGCAGCTACACTGCATGGATTTACACATTGGTAAGCACAACAGAACTACAACAATTGAACACATCCGGTTTCTATTTGTAGCTGTCTAACAGCATTGCTATGCACCACACACAGTGACATGCAAACAAGCATGAGGAAAAAAATGTAATTGATTACATCTGGTTTCTATTTTTAGATATATACCAGATGTCTACTGTATATGTATAAGTGGAGCTCGGCATCGCTAAATACTGTGCTGCACAGCACAAACATCATTTAAAGATAAAAAAAATATTGTCCTGTGCTTACCACCTGTCCAGAATTTTTCTGGACAGTCCACAAGTACAGGACAGTCTCTACACTGTTACTTGCACAGATTCAATATCTGTGATGTGATCTCCCTCGGCAGTAAGCTATGATTAATATGCATGGCTCACTGCTGACGGGTAACCATGGCCATGTACATGGATACATTCAATGTAGGCTCTACATGGAGCCTACACAGAATTTTTTGAATCCTTGGGTATAGTTATAGAGTTTAAGATAACTGTGTATAGGCCAAAGTTTGGCCCATCAAAATGAAGATTCTGGGTTTAATGCGTAAACTAAAGTCCCTTGAATCTAATAACTTTTTAAATCTTTCAATTAATGCAATTTATCTAACACCCATTGGTAAGTTATTCCATAGTCTGGAAAGAATGTGGATAATTAACTGAGATCTTAACAATATTTTAAAATATATTTTTTTAAATGCATCCTCCTCCTCCTTAAATCAGTCTTTGACTGGAGAAGATCTAAGCTCAATGGAGTCCTAAGGTCTTTGTCATGAAGTGCTTTGAATGTGAGACATAGGCTACCTCTCAGCAATCAGTAGAACATAAGTGAGAATATAAGTGAGAATAGACTCATTCTGTCCAACCTACAGTTGTAGAACAAATCCTTAAACCCATCAATCCATTTTAAGTATCTTCAGATACCTTCAAGTACGAATAAGTCATCATCATTGTATGCACAGAATAATAAATGATACACGAAGACTGGCCTAATAATGCAAACAATTTAACCAGATCAGTATGTGATTGTGTAGACATGCTGTTCAATAGTAACTCTGTAATTCTCATTGCTTTGCTTTTAATTATCTAGCCATTAGTTTTGAACCTAAAGGAGTTACATATTCTTACACTCAGATCTTTAAACTTATTTCAATTTTAAGTGCAAAATTATTACCATATGTCTCCTGTAAGATTAGATTTCCCAAAAACATTTCAATGTTAACATTCAACCCCTTATTCTTAAAACACTTATGCAGATTAGACAGGTAGCAGTTAAAAATGATACTATTATCATTGGTAGAAATCAGAAAACCTGTTTAAACCTATCTTAATGTCATCTACATATTCAACAATCTATGGAGGGTACAGCTGATAGTGACAGAGTGCTAAAATGTTCTAGGGAGCATTACTACACTGGTATAGCACCACAGAAAACAAAAGGCAGTGATCAGTGTGATTTGGTTAATACAGCCTTGTTATTTCTCACCTTTATCCCAAATGGTGCATGGTTTGATCCTTGGGTGGACCATTTAGGACAGTAATGTTACATATAGTGGTATTAAGCAGCTTACAAAAAGTGGTTCATTTTAAGGTTAACAGGTTAAATAAGGATGTGATAGTACCTTTGCCTGGCACTTAGTGCAGAGGACTAAAGGTCTAGCTTGTTAATAATATGTTTCTTTTGACAAGGATGCAGTGTTTACATTTTTCAACCTTCATTTGCCTTCTGTGTGCCCTTGAGTAGGTTACTTAACTAGACAGTGCTTTGGGACAATTGGGTTAGGTTCACGGATGGTTTCCTGGACTGCATGCCTAGTAACTACCAATGAACATATTATGTCAGCAGTGAATAGAATGATGGAGTGTAACCCTAGGATTTAGGATATCTATAAGCCATATAATGAGTAGCCTATGCAGTTTTGGATTCAATAAAAGGGAAAAGAACATCAGGCTGCTGGAGGAAATCCAGATGAAAGTCAACAGAATGGTCTGCAAGATGAAGTTCAAATGGCATGACCCAGAGCTGAATCATAATCAAATGGGGCCATAAGCAGGGTAATAAACCAGGAACACCCCCATAACCACACACAACTATTCCAGTGTCCCATTACTTAGCTGTGTCCCCTCCCCCAATTACCACAACCACTGTCCAAACCTGTTAGTGTGCATATTACCATATTACTTTCTTTTTCTTTACTTTTACAATGATTACAGAGATTTGATTAAAGCATTTACTTCTTTTATAGCTCAAACACTGATGCCCATTTGCTAAACAAAACAGTCGCACCTTGAAAATCACCTTAGGATGAGCATCAGTAAACTTCTCTTTCCTTGAAACTCACATCCATTAAACACATTGAAGCTCATATTCATTGAAAGTTAATCTGACCAGTGGCAGATTAAGTGCATATTTATACTTACAGACATGCCCAAAATCCAGCATTATAGCTACATTGTTGACGGCATACTTCTCAGATGTCTGTGTCAAAAAATAATAACAATAATGACCAAAGTGTCATTTCAAAATTGTTTCACCCAAACACCAGCCAAAATATTTCAACTTAATTCACACACACACACACACACACACACACACACACCAGTCCTGCAAAGCCAGATTAAAGACTGTTTAAAGTGATCAGATGGTAAGAGCTTAGGGTGCTTTCATCAACAGAGCCCCCCCACTCCCCACCAGCAGTTATAGCCACTTAGACGGCGTACACCCCTTATTATTATGAATAAATTTACATGTACTTTACTGGCAGGTTTGGATGAAAAACTTGAAATTGTATAAAGATTACTAGCATCAGACTATAAGATCCAGCACAGTTTAAATAGCAGAGTATTTATTAGAGCATAAGAAATAGTAACCACCTGATAATGTATGCTACGTCCGTATGCAAAATCAATGCAGAATTAAATTCATCTGAATAATTCCACATTAAAGAAACTATTGATAATGCAGAGATTGCTGTTAACAAACAGCTTTACATTTCAATGCTTCACCTACAGATGCAGTGCCTGCTGCCTTTGAAGAATAAATTGCCAATACTGTGTTAAAGAATTGTCTGATGTTATTGCCATAAAAGACATTCGGCTTTTCCCAGTTAGGGGTCACCACAGCGGAACTCCGGTCCTCTCATGATTGGCAGCAGATATTTATGGTGCTGAGTTGCCAGCCTGACGCCCAACCTTCAAAGAAGGCACGCCCATTCACGCTCGCACCTACCTGCATGTCTTTGTCACTCGACCGCGGGGAGGACATGCAGACTCCACACAGAAAGCGCTCCAGCCGAGAATTGAACGGGAAAAACTCTTGCTGTGAGGCGACAACGTTAACCGTTGCACCACTGCAGCTATTGCCATAGTATATCATAAACTAGATCAGCTATACAAGAGAGAATGGCTGGCAAACAATGACAATAGATTCATAGTTACTAGGCACGTAGTCCAGAACACCATTAGGGAGCTTAGCCAAAATTCCCAGTTGTTCCAAAGCACTGTCTGTTTAGGTGACTTACTCAATATTGCACATTAGGAAATGAAGGTGGAATGATTTAAGTCCTACAGATTTGCTAGAGGAAGCAACTAATTAACAAATCAGAGTTATAGTCCTCTGCATTAACTACCAGAGTAACAGCTTTTTTACTAAATGCAGCTTTTTTACTTAATGCAGAAATCCTTTACATTTTGATCTTGTAATGAAGTCTGTATCACAGCAATCTGATCACTCCAAGAAATGCAAACTGTATGACTGACTATACAGATGTCAACATGTTTGCAGTTGATGAAAGGTGTAAAGCAGGTACTGCAAAAAGTTGTTACTAAAATGCAATGTGTTTAGATTACATTACACAATACAGGCCTATTCTTCTTCTTTCGGCTTTTCCTGGTTAGGGGTCGCCACAGTGGATCACCTTGTCCGCTCATGATTGGCAGTAGAGTTTTACAGTGTCGAGTTGCCAGCCCGGTGCCCAACCTTCCACGGAAGGCACACACATGCACACACTCACACCTAGGGCCAATTTAGTGTGTCCAATCCACCTGCAGCATGTCTTTGGGATGTGGGAGGAAACCGGAGCACCCGGAGGAAACCCACGCGACCACAGAGAGGACATGCAGACTCCACACAGAAGGCACCCCAGTCGAGGATCGAACCGGAGAACCTCTTGCTGTGAGGCGGCAATGCTAACCACTGCACCACCATGGCCACCCAGTACAGGCCTATTAATATATTAATTCATTTTTTAGTGCAAATAATAAAGCAAAACAATTGAGGACAATGTAAATTCTGCAGCTTTTGTTCAACAACCCACAAGTCATGCAAAAATCAGAAATACTACTGAAAACATCATACATTTTGGAGGGTTTACATGCTTACATGACATCTGAATCTCATTTTTGACCTCCTTATGTCTTCATTGTCATCAAGAGTAGCTTTCCCCTTTGACACCACTTTGTACAGGTCTGACCTACTAACAGCTGATAATGCCATATTATATACACCTCCTGAGTCAACAGAGCTGGATCATGGACAAATGGCCAGGATAATTAATCAGGTCCCTGCCAGCCATACCAATGTACCATTGCTTATCTGTCTCTTCCCAGTTACCATAAACACTGTTCAAACTTGTCAGTGTGCATACTGTTTTCTTCTTTATTTTTATGATTAAAACAGATATTTGGATTTCATTTAAAACTTTTATTTCAAATTTTACAAAAAAAATCACTGACAGCCATTTTCTAAACAAAATAAAACACTCTCAGACTGAAAACAGACATAGCATGAGAAATTGTCAACTTCTCTTCCCTTGAAACCCACATTTAGTGAAAATACAGCTGACAACCAATTAAACTACAATAGACATGCTGAGATTCATACTCAAACAGCATGCAGTGAAGTACAAATTAGTGTCTATGTGAAGGGTGCAAGAATTCAAAAGACAAATGTGTAACAGTGGCAGCTCATGGTATTGGACTGCTGGGCTGCAACCCCCAACTTTCTCCCTCCAAAAAAGAAAGAAAAAATATAACTATGTAACTTTATACGTTAGTAGTAGTTTAAACTTCTACTAGTGTGTAAAGTCAAACATGATTCTACTCAGAACCCGGAGCAGCACATGTGTGCTCGAGTTCCGCTTAGAAAAAATATATATCTTTTTTTGTCTCCAGACTGTTTTAAAAGCAGTCTGGATTAGGAAGACCACAGGCATCAATGAAGATGCCCAGAAGGCCACAGACATCAATGAAGATGCCCAGAAGTTAATGCGGTTTTAACTAGAAAAAATAGGAAGCTGACAGGGCTGTGAAGTCAGCAGCCTGTCACGTAATCTGCGTATGTGACACCACTGCTGATTAGTCCTGTTATTCTTGTGTTCTTTTCCCGCGCTTTAGTTGTGAGGGAGAGAGCAAGAGAGTGGAGAGAGAGGGACTGCATTTGTCTTTAAGGTAAGTTCTTATTTTTTTTTTTCTGGCAGGGCCAACCAGATACTTTCTGTATTTCTTCCTAGCAACTGGTCTTTGTGTTTTGGGGGCTGTTGATGACGTGAATATATAAATAAATAAATAAATATATATATATATATATATATATATATATATATATATATATATATATATATATATATATATGGTTCTACCTGACTTAGTCGACAGCGCAGAAGATCGACAATGGAATCCGGAGCTCCAGAAGATCGACAATGAAGAAGACCGACGCGAATCGCGAGTGCCAGAACATCGACAATGCAGAAGACCGACACGACGGATGACAACACCGACGCCGAGGATGTCGACATGGGAAAAGGCTGTGTGAGTATGCGGTAGTGACGGACGTTAGGGTGCGAGTCAGGTAAGTGTGGATATTGACGGTCTGTGGGGATAGGGGTGGGTTAAGTGAGTTAGGGTTAGGGAGCGATAGGGGTGGGTTAAGTGAGTTAGGGTTAGGGAGCGGGTTAGGTAAATGTGCGGTAGGGATAGACTTTGGGATAGGGGCGGGTTAAGTGAGTTAGGGTTAGGGAGCGGGTTAGGTACGTGTGCGATAGTGACGGACCTTAGGGTTAGGGTAAGGTTTAGTGTGGGTTTGTAAGGATTTTGGTGTGCTTGTGTTGTGTGTGTGGTTTGTGGAATGGGGATGTGTTTTGTTTTATTGTTGTTATTGTGGTGTGTGCAGTGTATGGGGTTTCATGTTTGTGTACCGTCGGTTATTTCGTTGTCGGGTATGTGAGGTTTCGTGTTAATGGACTGTCGATTATGTGGTGTCGGTGATGTTGTTGTCGGTGTTGTGTGGTTTCGACTATGTCAGGTAGAACCATATATATATATATATATATATATATATATATATATATATACATATACATGCACATTATATCTTGGCAAGGTTAACCAGATACTAGGGAGGCAATGTGATTTGGGGACTGCTGATGATTTTCTTTTTTAACATAATACACTAGCAGGGTCAACTAGATTCCAGTGGTCTGTGTGTTCTGCGGGCTGTTGATGGCTTTATTTCTTTAATATAATATCCTGGCAGTATTAACCAGATATAGGAAGGCGATGTGTTTTGGGGGCTATTGATGATTTTCTTTTTTTATCATAATACGCAGGCAGGGTCAACCAGATTCCAGTGGTTTGTGTGCTTTGGGGGCTGTTGATGAGTTTCTTTTTTCAACATAATACACTGACAGGATGAACCAGATGCTACTAGTGGTCTGTGTGCTTTGGGGGCTGTTGATAAGTTTCTTTCTTCTTCTTTTTTAAATATAATATTCTGGTAGCTGTCAGAGATGCTAGGAAATGCATTGTGTTCTTGGGGGCTATTTGCAGATGACATGTTTTTTTTTTACCTAATATCATTTTGCAGGGTTAGTCAAGATACATTAGCATGGTTTGTCAATTTTTTTTGTTGAAACAGACTACTTTTGCACGAGTATAGTATGTATGGGTGAACTGAAATAAGATGACATGCAAGTTCCTGGGATTCCGGCGTGTAGCTCACAAGACATTTCCCTGCGAGCTACATCACCGAAACCAAACGGCTGCATCAGCACTTTGCCGTAGTGCAAATTGGCTGAAAAGCATAGCTGCTGCAACTATAATCTATGGACGGGCAGCTATAGCCGTACGGGATGTGTAACGCATTCCTTCTTCTCATTCAAGGAATGCATTTATTTAATTATTTATTTATTTTGAGAAGAAGGAATGCGTTACACATCCCGTACGGCTGTAGCTGCCCGTCCATAGATTATAGTTGCAGCGGCTATGCTTTTCAGCCAATTTGCACTATGGCAAAGTGCTGATGCAGCCGTTTGGTTTCGGCGATGTAGCTCGCAGGGAAATGTCTTGCGAGCTACACGCCGGAATCCAAGTTCCTGGCTATGTGATGTGAAAGAAATACAGTAATGTAACTGTAATCTTTTATTTGCATTATTTTAAACCTTGTAGGCTCAAAACAGATCCTTTGGGTAAGTAGTTGGGATGGGGGCAATGCTTATGTATGAATGGAATAACTGCAGTTTTGACTTGCTTTGCAAGAGTAATGTGCATTTAAGTGAAGTAAGATCGACCACAAGCTCTGAACTATGAGTATTGTTTATGTGAAAAAAAAAAAGAATACTTACCTTAATGGCAGTGTCGTCTTTTTTGTTGTTGTTTTTATTTTTAATGTTGCAAGACCAAATGAGATATTGTGGGTAGGCAGTGGAAACTGGGGCTATATGTGAAATAAACAACTGGTCCTGCTGTTTGCTGTTGTTGTAATTCCAGCTTTGCAAAACTGTAATACTTTCCTGTCTGTACTTTAAGATGACTGTAAAATAATTAGCAAGTTTTTGAGTTAATGTGTGTTATTTCATATCTGTTCATGTATGTACTGAATGTTTGTTTAAAAATGTTTTGATATGTTAGAGCTTTTCTCCCTGGATATGTGCTGAAAACATTTTTTTTCGATGAAAGCCGGTTGTAGGAAACGTAAGTTTACAAAAGTAAAATAAATAAAATGAAACGTGTATTTGGCTGGCACACACAAGCTATGACTAATGTCTCTGTCAACAAAATGAAAGTAATGCAAGCACACAACCAACTGTTCCTATTATTTCTACTTTAATCCTGACAGGGTAAAAATTAGCTACTTTAGTTAGGTAATGGGGGGTGGTGTTTGTGAATAGAATGAGATGACTGTCCTTGCTGTTTACTGTTGTAGTTGTGGCTTTGCAAGATTAATGTGTATCTGGGTAAAGTCAGCTGTCATACAAGTCTGTAACTACTGTTTATGTGCAAGAGAGTAAATTAATGCAATTGTTATTTTCATTTCAATCGTGGCAGGGTCAAAGCAGATACTTTATGTCGGCAATTGATATGATGGCTGTTTGTGGATGCAATGTTTGGCACTGTAGCTTTGATGTAATAATTCTGGCTTTTCAGGTCTAATGTGTATTTGGGTGAAACAAGATAGAATGCAAACTCTGACTATTTGCATGCATCAATTCACTACAGTAATGAAAACATTATTACCGATGCTGGCAAGGCCAAACCACTTACTTTAGATAGCCAATGGATATGGGGGAGTTTGTAAGTGAAATAAGTGGTCCTACTACTTACTGTTACAATTCTACCTTTGCAAGACTGCTCTGCATTTGGATGTAATGAGATGGAATGAGTACAAGAGCTGACCTTTAGCTAATGTTTATGTGAAAGCAGTACAGCAATGTAAATGTTTTCTTTTTTTTGTTTTAATTTTTATAACTTTCTAGGTTCAAACCAGGTTCTTTGGGTAGGCAACTGGGATGGGGGGCTATGTCAGTATGAGTATGAAATGACTGGCCTTGCTGTTTACTGTTGTAATTCTAGCTTTGCAAGACTAATGTGTATGGGGGGGGGGGGGGGGGGGTAAGCATGCAGGCTGTGACTACTGCCTCTGTGCAGCAAAAATTAAACTAACGCAAATCTATTATTATTTTAATCCTAGAAGCATGGCCAGGGTTGATCCCACTGTAACATAGCTCTGCCCCTTTCTAGTTGGCCTCACCCCTTTCTAGTTGGTTCCGCACATTCAGCTGTCTTTTGCAGCCTCCTTAGATTTGAAATCACTAGCCACCACTGGTGTAACACATTTGCTAAAATCCTGGGACAGCCTAGTTTACACAAGTGTCCCTTTTCAGTCATAAAAGGCAAATGAAACCTGAGGAAGCAACTCTTTTCCAGCTCATAGTTTTATAGTTTTACTCATCTGAACGAAGAGCTAGACAAACTATTGTACCCCAAACACACTCATTTTACACCTGTGTGCCTGCAAAAAAAAAAAAAAAAAAAGCTAAATGTATTCATAGTTAAATATTAAATTTAAAGTCATAGACTTCATGCTGTTAACTTTAATCACAGCTAAATAATAAACATGTTGTTAACATTCAACAAAACAAGGAAACCAAGGATCACAACCAAAGAACATGGTTCATATACTGATGTTCCTATTTACTACAATCATTTTCCTGCCTTTACACCATAACTACTGGGACTTACAGATAATTAACAGGCTTGCAATCCAGGACACCATTGAGAAGCCTAATACAAATTTCCAGATGACCCAAAGCACTGTCTGGTTAAGTGATTTGCTCAAGGACAGGGAAAGGCATAAATGTGAGGCAAAAATCAGAGATGTTCTGCAAAACTGGAGCTAGATAAGAACAGGATACTCTAAATCACATAAAATGTTTGCAGAACAACAGATTTTGCATCACCATGTATGTTATGAACCACAATACTATAAAATTATGACTGACATTGACTGAGCCTAGTCCTTAGGTATTTATCACAAGAAAGAAATTGAAAGAGGCCTGACAGTTAGTGTGCAGGACAAGACTCTTACCTCCATACCCAAGGTACAGAGTTTAAAAAAAGAGTGGTTCACTTAACTAGACAGCCCCCCCTAATTAAGGCATTTCTCACACACACACACACACACACACACACACACACACACACACACACACACACACACACACACACACACACACACACAGCTGGACTTAGCAATTGTGGGGCCCAATGTGGGACTTGTTTGGGTGGCCTCAAGCCACAGCCATATTTCCCATCTTCTTTGTTCAAGAATTCTAGACAAAGTCAAAAATAATTCTGTGACAAAGACCCAAAATCATGGACAATTTTTATGTATTAGTCTAATTCACTTAAAATGTTAACTGAACAACACATTTTATATCAAAATCATTTTCAGAACAATAGGGTATATGAAACTCTAAAGTCTGGCATAATTTCATTGAGGCAAAATCAGGGGCAATCTGCAAAAGTCTGGACATTTGAGAGATAAGGCCAAAGCCCCCTCACTATACAGCCCATCTGGTTCATTCCTAAAAATTTGTCAGAAAACCACAAATTTTATGAGGTACAGACTAAAAATATGAGGTAAAAATCTGGACATTTTAGAAAATTCTGGTCCAACCTCCATCTGAGAAAATCAAGAGCAAAGGATGTTAAAGTCAGGAACAATCAGGGGTACCAAATTAGCATAAAATATGCATATTAAAAATCCACACATCAGCTGACTATGAAGGCCGCATAAGGGTGAGTGCACTAAGCCACATAATATTACAAGTATTAATATGAAAATGTAATAATAAAGCATGTTTTTATATTAAGTAATAGAATGGCAGGGGTCTCGAACTGAAATGTCCCTGAGGGATACAAGGACTTGTACACTTATGTAAATGACATTGGAAAATAACAATTATGTCCCTACCCCATACCTCTCAACCTGGAAACATCAAAAATCTGGACAAAGTTCCATGAAAAGTAGGTACAACTTGCCAAAAATCGGGCAGCTGAGTAACCAGAGAGTACCCCAGCACTACCAGGCTATACCTCATATCATGCTTTTCGGCCCCAAAACCCAGACCGAACCACAAAAGGAGGGGGAGTTTCCATATTTATCAAGGATATCCACACCTCCAGGTTAGTGGCATTGCATGAAGTATTGGAGACCATCCATGTGCAACTAACAGTGGGCAAGACTGCTTTTCAGTTTATAGCATCCTACAGACCACCCTCTCAAAGTCAGGAATCCCATTCGGCCTTCCTGAAAACATTGGAGAACATGAAGATCTCTCCGAACACCATTATATTGGGCGACTTCAACTACCCAAACATTGACTGGGAGCACTACTCAAGCCCCAGCACCTTAGCTCAAAGATTCCTGGAAATTATAAACTCAAATGCTATGGAACAACTAGTCACCACTCCCACAAGAGGGGACAACATACTAGACCTGATCATTACCAACATGGGGACTCTATGCTCCACACCAGAAGTATATCCCTCATTGGTAAGATCAGACCATAAATTAATTTCACTGGATGTCCACATCCCGACCCCACCCCCAGCCCAGAAAACCATAGTGAAAAACTTCTCAAAAGCGAACTTCTCACTTCTCAAAACCAAAGTGGAATCCTTCAAGGTCCCAGGGCCAGTGGAAACTACAGCCCAAACTGCAGAATCCTATATAAATGCATTCTACGGACATCTCCAGGAATTCATAGATCATGCTATCCCAAACAAAACCAAGACCCAATCATCCAAAGGCAGGCGTCCAGTCTGGTGGACCCCTGCCATAAATAAACTGTACAACAGAAGGAGGAAGCTACTACATGATAGAGCAAAATCCCTAATAGGGAAGGCATCTCTGATCAGTACTAGCAAAAAATTACGATCCCTCATAAAATCCTCCAAGGCCAGCTTCGAGAGAAAAATTGCACAGGACACCAAAGACAATCATAAGGCTTTTTCAGTTATGTTAGAAACCTGGGATGCAACTCCCAGACTTGTTCTGAGTTGATTCTAAATGACAAAAATACACTGAACCCACAGACATCGCCAATATCCTGGCAGACAGGTTCAGTGCAAACTTCTCCACCCCCAAAAGAACAAGTATCTATCCCGGCAGAGGGCTGCCTCCCAAACATCTCAGATGCTCAGGTGAAGGCTGCCCTCTTCAAAGCAAAAAACACTGCTTCCAAGAAACCAGATGGCGTCCCAGGTTGCGACCTACATGAACTACAAGAGGAACTAATCCCTCAAATAAAACAGCTATACAATCTCAGCCTCACTACAGGATATGTGCCCACAGAATGGCGTACAGCAACAGTGGTCCCACTCCACAAAGGTGGAGCCTCTACGGACCCTGGAAACTATCGCCCCATAAGCCTGACTAGCTTAGTCTGCAAGGCTATGGAGAGGATCATCATGGAGCTCATAAACAAAGACATTGGGGACCTACAGACACTAGATCCTACCCAGTTTGGCTTTGTCAAGGGCAGATCCTGCCTTTTGAACCTGGTTGACTTATTTGAAACAGTCACCAAAGCCATAGATGAAGGGAAGGTAGTCCACACAGCCTATCTGGACCTTGCAAAGGCATTTGACACAATACCCCACTCGGGCATCATAGATAAGCTATCCAGCTTAAATATAAACCCCTATGTCACAAGATGGGTCGCAAACTGGCTCAAAGACAGAGCCCACAGAGTGAGAGTTGCTGGAGCCGTGTCAGACTCGAAACCGGTCACAAGTGGCATCCCACAGGGTTCTGTCCTGGGACCACTCTTGTTCGGTATATACCTTTCCGAGGTACAGGCAAACGTGGGAGGACTATGGCTCACCAAGTTCACAGACGACTGCAAACTGGGCGCCATAATCAACTCTCCAGCTGACACAAACATCCTTCAAAAAGGTCTCACAGAGACAGATAACTGGTGCCAGTGCTATGGTTTAAAGCTAAATGCCAAAAAATGTATAGTCATACCCTTTGGCAAAAACAATGTGCCCACAAATTACCACATAGGCGGAAACCCATTAAGTACAGAGAAAGTTATTAGGGACCTGGGGACCCAAGTTGAAGCAATCTCTCCTTTGAAAACCACATTGCCAAAGTGGTTAGAAAGACCTTCTACATAGCCCACCTCATCACATCTAGATCAAGAGAGGTAATCGTGCCCCTTTATTCATCCCTCATCAGGCCCATCATAGAATACAATGCCCCTTTTGGGATGTACCTTACCCGACACCTGCAGCAATTAGAAAGACCCCAAAAGTATCTCACCAAGAGGATCAAGGGTCTCAAACAGATGCCATATACTGCTCGGTTAAAAAAACTCCAGCTCTACTCAGTTGCATACCGCCTACTTCGAGGCGATCTATGCCTGACATACAAAGCTATGTCAAATCCAGAATTAATGGACATGCTCCACCTCAGTAAATCTAAATCCCTTAGAGCCACACGCTCGAGGGACTTGAACCTCAGCACAGAAATAAATAGAACTTGCTGGAGGGACAGGTTCATAACCCAGAGGCTCCCTTCGCTCTGGAATAGAATTCCAGTTCATGTGAGGCAGAGCACCTCACTGAATCTCTTCAAGAAGAATCTCGATAAGTGGATGGGAGATCATAGGTTTGTCTCAGGGATTACTCCTGTGTCACCATTAGACAGAGGCACAGTAAACTAAACCTTAAAAAGGGCACAGTATACTCAAATCAAGGGGTGGTGTAAGCCATACAGAATCGGGCTAGGCTTATAATTGCCCCAGGGCAGATAGCCTAGTATGAACCTATGAACATACTGTAAAAGTTCCAGAACCACGGCTGCACAAGAAAAGCTTTATTAAAACAGACAACATTGTATTATTGTCTGTACAAAAATGCATAGCTAGTCTGTCCCTCACTTACCCATGGAAACCAACATGATCTTCTTTATGATTTATCCAAAAACTCGAGAGCCACTGATACATTTTCCAACTGCATTTGTCTAAAAGAAGTAGGTCTCAGGTTGTAATTTCAGTACATTTTCTTCTGGCTCAGCACTGCACCTCTCACAGAGTGATCAACTGTAACCCATCACTAAGATCAGTCTGCAATTGTAAGTAAAGTTATCAATCCTCTTATTCACACACTTAAGGTGCTCATTGCACCACCGGTACTGGGTGAGAGTATTCTGCTAGTCTGGATCCTTTTCCAAGGGACATCATCATTGGCTAGGACCTTCTTGGTCAGCATGTCTCTCTGTCCTTGTCTCCATCAACAGGCTGCTGCTGCTTTCACTACTTTGAGTGACTCAGATGTGTGCTCGACCTAGTGCTGGAGTGGCATCCGTGTCCTCCTGTCTTCTCTGAAAAATGTAATCTTCCCACTTTCTGGTTTTAAAATGCAAAGGGACCTGATAGTAGTTCCTCATAGCCACTGTCTCATGACACTGATGTCATCACACATGCTCCCGCATGTTGATGACGTTGTGCGACATGCTGGCGGTGCATGATGATGTTGACATTAATTACAAAAAAATTGTAAATAAATATTTAAAAAAAATCGTAATTTTAAGGGGGCACCTGGAAATTTGTGGCACAGCATTATTTTAGCCTCAAAACTGTGGAATTCTGAGGAACTCAGTATGGTTGAGAGGTATGCTATGCCCTTTGCCCACATAATTCCACCCTGGCAAAAACACAGTCCATTTCTGACTTCTTTTTTGTTGACTCATTGTGAAGCAATTGAAAGACATAATAACCAATAGAAATTCATTTCATTTGCTGCCAGACACAAACAAACACTCTGCCTTCCTAAAAGGTAATTTTGAGGAAGGAGCAACAGAATTGCGCTCTGTTGACTAAGTGTATGAGCATGCCCCGTGGGATTGTCAGCACTTATAAACTGATTCCAGCCCACACTTACCTGTACTCCAGTCTGGGATTTTCTGTGTTACAGACAATGACATCTGTCACTTTTTCTGCATTACTGCACTTCACTTAAATTGTCCACGACATTTTTCAGCTGTCTGATGTAATTAACATGTGACAGAGGTTAATAACATTACACTACACACAGACAGGCAATCTATAAAAAAAAAAAAACAACGTAATAATACCTCACATTCAAAAGATGTCAATACTTCCAGATGAGAACCATCAACACTTTCAGATTAGAACCGTCATCCTGTATTTGCCCTTGGCTGCTGAGTGCACCTGGTACCAGAGGATCTGTTCTATTTTCTCTACCTCATATCCTGCACTAAGGGACCTGCCTGGTCATTAAGGACCCCTTTCTTTTGTTTTCAGACATTCCAGTGCCTGGCCAAAGAAACCTGCCACCCTAGTACAGTTTCCCAGTTACCAAAGGGAATAAGAAAGTATGCTCTACCCTAGACCTACTGTTAAGCTGAATTAATTGTTTGAAATTTATCTAGTATTGAATACAATTAAGCTACTGAGCCAGGAAGCCAGCAGCCATACCCCTCTCTACCCCTATAGCAACTGCTTATTTCCCTCTTTTGAGTCTTTTATCCGAACCATCTCTATCAACTATCTTCATTACAGATACCTCTTGCTGTACTTTACTATTTGCCCACTAGGTGGCACACTAATCTAGCCTTGGGTTATATGTCTTACCCTACCATCCCATATTTTATCCTAGTATATCTTCTCTATTTCATCCCTGACTACATTGTAATCTTCCTGCTGTATTACACTGCTCTGACTTTTTCTTTTCCTATCTTCTAGCTATTTTGTTTTCTTTTTTTCCACCCTGCTATCCTTTACCACCTCACAGCTATATTATCACACTCCACTTATTTGTAACTACTCAGAGTCGATCAGGAAACTGCAGCTCATAGATTGGCACTGCAGAATCTTCCTTTACCTGCTCTAACCCGCTTCGTTCGCCCTGCAGGCTCACTCCGCTCCCATACCCTACCCTACCCTACCCGACTCCCACACACCCTCAGTGCTCCTACCTTTATACTTCTTCAACCACACCCCCTTCCTAGCTATCCAATAGCTTTCTAGAACATATTGTAAATCAGATATCTACACACCCACTCTCAGACTTGCAATATTTTTACTTCCCTTGGAATACTACTTCACACTAGACTATCTCTCTACCAGCCTCTACATTTCTGACTATATTCTTTTGGTCTCATTCACCATGCCTTTAACCCACAAACTAATACTGTTTCTCTTACTTGCAGCGCTATCCATTGTATCTATACCATATATCCTTACCTTTTATGAAAACTTACATTATACCAGTTCCCACCATCCCTTAAAACAAACATTGCTTTTAAGTCAACTAGCCTTCCAAAGCCATTCAAACATAACATCTACCTCAACCTATCTCCCACCTAAATTTCATAGGGTAGCCCATATTACTTTTCTTCAATCTCGGAAATCACAAAACATTTTCTGTGAACTACTGAAGCTTACATATATTCCTCAACAACATCCCCTCCTTCATGGCGACATTCATCCCAACCCAGGACCAAACAGCAACACCCCTACATACCCCCTCCTACCTCATCCCTCTACCCCTTTCACTCCCATTAAAACCCCAAATTCTCTGCTCATAGCACATCTCAACATATGGAGCGTAAATAATAAAGTTAGCCAACTACATGCTCTGTTAGACATACACTCATTTGATATTCTTTGTTTAACAGAATCCTGGCTCAAACTAGTAATGAAGGACAATGAATTTATCCCACCTGATTATAATGTCTTGAGATTAGACCGAACAACTAAAAAGGGTGGTGGTGTAGCAATTCTGTATGAATCTCAATTAGAAGTTACTTCACTAAATGTACAATCACCTTTAGATAGAAATGTTTAAATTCTTATCTCCAAGCTACAGGTCAATGCTAGCAAATCTATATACATAATATGCTCCTACCTACCTCCAGGCAATAACATCAGCATCCTTGAAAACATCCTCTGCTGGCTTTCTACATCCTTCCCACAAGAAACCATTGTACTTGGTGATTTTAATATAGACTGGAACACCTGTACCTCACACAAACCCACAACCCATATAAACCTCTATGGTTTCTCCCAAACAATCACCACCCTCACCAGAATCCATAAACCCAGTAGCAAAGAGAGTACCTTTGACTGCATCTTAGTAAATAGTCATCCCCCCTCTTATAAAGCTGGTACCCTTACTGACGATATCAGTGACCATTCACTTACTTATATACTCAAACAGAAAACCTTTATTCCCAACCAAACTACCTTTAAAACTACCCGGAACAAAATCAATTTTAATCCAGCAAGCTTCCAAGCAGAGCTTCAAGCCTGTGACTGGTCACCCCTTAAACAACTCCCACTTGAAGAAGCAGTATCCTACTTTAACTCCAAATTCTTACAAATCCTTGAATTCCATTCCCCTTCACGCTCTATAAGAACTAGAAGTAAAGCAGCTCCATGGCTCACTAAACAGACTAGGCAACAAATCTTATTAAGAAATAAAATCTGGTCTAAATGGAGAAACACTAAAGACCCAATTGATCATCAAAACTTCAAACAGCTGAGAAATGTCACTAAGAAATTACTACTACTTGATATAAAAACTATTACTTTAAACTCCAACAAAAGCACCAACAACAATCACAAACCTTCTGGTCAGTCATAAATAGACTACTACACCCTGGCCACTCTAAGACACCAACCCCATCAGGTCTCTCCCTTAACACTCTCAACCAAATTGCTGATGCTTTCAATGCCTTTTCACTGAAACTGTCCAATCACTAGCAAATTTCTTACCTCCTCTTAGCTCAATCCTACCATCCTTCCTAGCTAGCATACCTCCTACCTTTCATCTAAAACTAATTCCTACATCCCTTATCTATACCCTACTTTACAAACTCAAACCATGTACTCCCTCAGCTGATCTCCTATCAGCTGAATACCTTCAAACTACAGCTAAAGCATTTGCCTATCCCATCTCTATTCTAATTAATAGAACCATTACTGAAGGCTTCATCCCATCTCTCTGGAAAATCTCTCACATCATTCCACTTCACAAGGGTGGTAACTCAACTGAACTCTCTAACTTTCGGCCTATCGCCCTACTTTCTCCTTTAGCCAAAATCATGGAAAAATGCATCCATCAACAACTTTTAGATCACCTTCTCCAAAATAACCTACTAGCTGACTGTCAGCATGGTTTCAGACCTTTAAAAACAAACAAAGATGGAACTGGAAGTGATAAGAGCAAACTGCAATTAATGAAAAGACTAATAGTTTCAGACCTTTCCATAGTACTATCACTGCCCTGCTCATCTATCCTTCTCTGACTGCATTAACAAACATCATAATAATAACATGCTTTCCTCTGCACTCTTTATTGACTTATCTAAAGCTTTTGATATGGTTAACCATCAACTACTTCTGAACATACTAAAATCACTTTCACTCAACACACAGGCATTAAAATGGTTCAAGTCTTATTTAGACAATAGAAAGCAAGCTGTCCTTTGGGACAATAACCTATCCACACATCTCCCTATTACCCTAGGTGTCCCTCAAGGCTCTATCCTGGGACCTCCCCTCTTCTCCATATTCATCAATGATCTTAGTATAAATCTTCCTCTAGCTACCTGCATACAATATACAGATGACTCCACACTGATCTGTAATGCCTCTTCTTCATCAGAACTCCAATGCATCACCCAAACAGTATTCAACCTAGTTGAAAACTGGTTCCTACAATGTTGCCTCCTCCTAAATGCCAAAAAAACAAAACAAAACTATTTCTCTTTACTCCAACTCTAAAGTCCACCCAATAAATTTCACCATTACATCCAGCACTGGTACTGTCATAGTTCCTGACCCAACTACCAAACTCTTAGATGTAATAATTGACCACAACTTTAACTTTGACTCGCATATTAACTCTACTATTAAATCGGTAAACAGAAAACTTGATTCTCTGTATAGGATAAGACCTTTCCTTACCCCTGAAGCCAGACCTATCATTGTCCATACCCATCTGATCTCTACTCTCCTCTATGCCTCCCCATTTATACTAATCTTTCCAAAAGCAACCTTAATAAGCTGTCAACCTCCTATAACAACATTGCCAGGTTTGCTACTAGCTCCCCATTTAGAACTCACCATTGTCTGAATCTTAAACAGCTGGGATGGCTTGAACTGCAAAACCAACTGGAATTTCAACAACTCATCATCACCCATAAGATTCTCTACCATCCTAGTAATACTCCTATTCTCAGTAGCCTTCTCTCCCCCTATTTAAATCTTACTACCCTTCGCTCAGCAAATAAATTACTGGTTACCATCCAGAAATCTCATAACAAAGCAGGTGATTCTCTTTTCTCTAATTCTGTGGGGAAGATCTGGAATAGGCTTCCCAGCAAACATGCATCACTATCATCATTACCACTCTTCAAAATGCAACTACAAATTCTACTAAAAACATAATGGCTATGCCCGTGTACTAACCCTGACTAACACTCACCCAGTACAATATTACTGTAAACCTTTCTCCCATAACCCTTAAAGTGGGATTTGTAATCCTTCCCTTATTCCCAATCTAGTCGAGTTTTCTCAGGTAACTTACACTGAGTATGTACTTTGTAACACTCATCCTGCTGTGAGCACAAGTGCAATACCTTGTATATAGATCAACTGTCTTTTTACTTTGAGTGTATTATTTGTTTAGGTGTATATATGCAAACTCTTTATTATCCTACTGTTATACTTTACTAAACAACCGTTAATACTTTATCTCAATCCTTACTTCTTTCCTAACCTATTTTATGATGAATGTTAAATCCTTGTATCATGTAAATAGTACTGTATTGTTTTAATAAACTTTGTAGTCAATTTCTTAAAAGTTAATTTTTTAATGAAAATCTCCATCAACATTGTACTTAAATATTGTTTAGTTTTGCTGTCCTGTTTTATTAGCTTAATTTTGGAGCTTATCTCACCGGGCATCTACTGAAAATGGACATTTATCCAGTTGGACTAGCCCGGTCAACAAATGTAAAATAAAATGAAATAAAATAAAAACACCATCACCCATGTTAACTTCCCTAGTCTACTGAGCCACACAAGCTGCCAGACAGAGAGGAGTCATTCATCGCACAATCAACAGCATAAATATGTACGTTGTTTTTCCTGCATTAAGTGAGACATACAATTATGATCAATTTGTATATTACTGCCCTGAGATTGTCTGGACTGCTGACATACCATTGATGAGTTACTGTTAAAGCAGTTATAGGGGAGCACTGCTGTGTTGGGGGTGGGGGAACAACACCACCTGTTTTGCTTGGATACACAGTAGTCCGAATGTCATGTAACCCCACTGTTTAACATCTCCCTTGAATGATGTAGTGAATATACCATGCATGAGTCCTAGTGAATATTAGAGGACACATGACAGTGGACTGGCAGATCCATACATACAATATCATATCATACTAATCCTTACAAGTACTGTGTAGGTTAGTGATTTACCTTGTGAATGTAGCAGTTGAAAGAACTGTAGTGTAGGACTGACTCTGTCTGATGCAAGCAGTACATAGACAATACATGGATAGATACAGATTGTGTGGGATTGCTGGCATAAATTTTACTATATGTATGTGAGTAGGAGTAAGGTGTCAGTCCCTAGGTCTCTAAGTTGTCAATGAATGTGCTATGCATTGTCTCTTAGCCAAAACCAGGGTGTACTGAGCATGCCTATGTCTGCTAACAGGGACATCAGGAGGGGGTTCTTCCTCTGAGTCCTCCTGTGACTGTGGCTGTGGTGACCTAGGCACTGGTGACGGGCTGTGTATCCTTTTCCTTTGCTGATCCTCCTGCAGCTGTTTCCACAGGATCAGATTGTGTAGCATAGTACATACTGTGAACATATGTGCACATGTGGCTGGAGAGTACTACAGGGCTCCACTAGCTATATCTAGGCACCGGAACCATGATTTCAAAAGCCCAGATACATGCTCTTTGATATTCCTAGTTTGTTCATTTTCCTCATTATGGTGTTCTTCCATGAGTGTGTGCGCATTTCTGATGGGTGTCATCATCCACATTTCCTGGGCATAACCAACATCCACAGTAAATGGCTGTGTGGGATGTCCCCCCTAGCAAACATCTGGTACAGCTGTGATGCATGCCAAATACAGGGTCATGATAACTGTCGGGGCTGCCAGCACACACATTCAGGATAATCCCCTGGGCACTGCACATGACCTGGCAGATGATGGAGTGGTGCCCCTTGCTGTTGATGTAGATTCTACCCTCCTCACTGAGTGCTTCCTTGATATGTACATGAGTGAAGTATATGGTACCCAGTACATCTGGGTAGTTGTGCTACAGAGGAGAAGTGTCGCATATTACTGGGCTTCACCTCAGGGGTGAGGGGAAAAGATATGTGCTCACTGGCATGTGGTAGCATGGCATGCAGGAACTGGTGGAATATCCTGGATGCAGATGCCTGTGAGACCCCCATCATGTCCCCAGTTGGTCTTTGGAAAGTACCTGTAGCTAGTACCCCAAGGGCTACACATACCTTTGTTTCCACTGGGATGGGTTCCCTCTATTGGCTCTGAGTCTGAGTTGAGGGCGGCAGAGCTCAATGAGTTCTTGTAGTATTTTTCCTACACAGATAGGCTAAAAGCCCTGTCCCTCTACTCAGTCTCCTACAGACTCCTCAGAGGTGACCTCTGTCTGGCATGCAAAGCAATCTTAGAGCCCGCCCTGATGGGATTGTTGCATATCTGCAAGTTAAGCTCCACTCGAGTAACCTGCACGTATGACCTCACCCTGGTCCATGACATCAATAGGACTTGTTGGTGGGACAGATTTGTGTCCCAGACACCCCCCCTTTTGTGGAATAGACTCCTTCTCCATGTAAAGCAGAGTACCTTATTAACCCTTTTTAAGCACAACCTGGATAACTGGCTGGGACCAGAAAATACACCCCTGGGATTCTATCTGTGTCCCTGCTGGACAGTGGCATAGGGTACTGACTTACTTGAACATGGGCTAAATTTATAGCTAGGCTTGTAAGGACCTCAGGGACAATAGCCTAGTAACTTCCTATGAACCTATGTCCCTGTCCACCCTATTGCACCTACAATCTCCAGCTCATGTAGCTCCTGGCAGGTTACCCTTGGCCTGAACACTTTTCTCCTTGTCCTTCTGTGCCTAGGCCTACTGTCAGCAGCAGTGCACAGCAATCACAGTGCAATGCCTACACAAAAAAAAAAAAAAAAAAGAAAGTGTAGGCTTTATTAAATCCCCACCCCCATGAAGTATTAGTTAAATTTTTCTAAATGTTACTATACAAAAAATCTTACAACTTAATGGATGTAAACCTACCTGGAATCTTCTCCTGGCACATACTTATCCTCCCAGAAACATCAGCACCATTAATCACATGTTGGAATGCAGGGTCCACTGAGCCTTCGGGATCTCTGACAGTGGATATGAACTCTTCTTTTGGTGTCAGTGGTAGCTGTGTAGCAACCCCCCCCAATAGCCAGCTGTTCTTGGGCAACTGCAGCTGCTCTTCTCTGGGCTGATGAAAGCATATCAGTGGCCCTATGAAGCACCTGATCATAAGTCCTGGTGTTTCCCCCCATGGCATTCACATCATTGACTATCTAGTTCCAAATCTGCATTCTGTCAGCCATATCCCCACATATTCTCTCAAGCAGAAGGGGGCCATGGTGCCTGAACACCTGCACTAGTATGTAATTTTCAGAGTCACTGAAAGGGGGGTTACGTGGATTTGTACACTTGGGTGCCGTAATTCTATGGTGCATAAAACAGAGAAGGATACAACACATAAATATCACATAATTACATTCCTGCTCATATATATTTTCAACATTAAGCATTAGAGACACACATTTCAGTTAATAAAATTGAAGATTATGTGGTTGTACAGGTTCTACTTTAGAAGGACGAAATACTAGTAGACCGACATTTAAAACGCTGAGACGATAATGTCAAAGTTTCACATAACTGAAACTTCACTCTAGCATTTTTTACAAGGCTGAACGGTGAAAATTCCAACTTTTGCTGATCATTGGTAAGCGGAGAATGAAATATGCTCATTTCCACACTGTAGTGCGATCTTGGAGTTGGTACCCCCCATGGGGGATGCAGGGGGGCACAATCCCCCTGCTAAAATGTAAACATTACCAATGAAATACGTTTAAGTATTTACCTGATAAATGCCGATTTACCTGCTATGCAATAGAATCGTGGAAATGAAAATGTTCCCCATTTTTGTAGTGCTCTGTTACTTAAACCCTTGTAGTAAGTATTGAATATAATTAGAAACATGGCGGATGTGTTGCAGGAAAGTCCAGGTGTGGTTGGAAATATTTATTGCAGTTTCACTTCATGAAAAAGTAAGCAAATATTAGTTTTAGCTGGTTATCTGTAGTATTTAGACAGATGCAGAACTAGAAGGAAATACTGCAGTTGCAAATGTTAAGCCGTGTGAAGGTAATGGAAGAGCCATGAATAGTGTAGTAAGTGAGGGTGAAAATTTGGAAAAGTTAGTTGCAAATTACAACTCTGGTGACCCTGGTGAAGTTAAGAAATATGTTGTCTGCAATGAGTTGTAAATTAGAGGTAGAGAAACCTGATATACAGCACTATGTTTAATTAGATTTAGGAAGACTTTTCACTCTAGGTATTTCGCAACCGAGAGTGTGGTTTATAGTATTTTGTATTTTAGGATGTACATGGTTACACCAGTGATTTGAAAAGATTGCACGTTTGGTTGATTTATGTAGGTGATTTGAGTATTGGGTTTCTGAATTATTTTTATTTGATAGTCGGCAATTTCAGTTGTCAGGATTGTGAACCATCTTTTTTTTTTTGTCCCAGCCTTTTCAATGTTGGTCTACTACTTTTTCGTTCTTCTAAAGTAGACCAGTTGTACTATATCATACACTCACACAAATCAGTGTTTGGGCCAAAAAAAAGGAATACTACTTTAGTATTTTACTGTTTTCCCTGAAAATAGAGGATGACTACCCAATTTCAAGAGAAATCTCTTGAAACACAACTTTTGTTGTGGCAACACAGAAATTGTTCTTGGCTCTCCCACCCCACAAAAAACAGGAAAATGAGAAGTTTGTACAATCCAAGGAATATCACATAATTCAATTGTTATTTATGCTTTCAAAACAATTCTCACAAAATGTGTACACATTTTCAGCAAAAAAAGTAAATTTTATATGATTGCCCGTCACCTGTCACTGTGATCTGCACTCCCCTGGAGGTGTCTATAGAAGCATAACATCCTTGTGTCATTGGCAATATAGTATATTACATTTCTCTGAAAGAAAACATAAGAAAATTGTAAGATAACCAGTTTTAACACTAACACTTGTGATGAAAGTTAATAGGGTGTCTTATCTTAGAAAGAAAATACCTGCCAAAAATGCCTATGCCAACAGTGAACTATAAGAAGTGTATGCAGATAAAAGTTCCAGTTTCTAAAGCATGTATAGAAAAGTATTCTCTGTAACAAGTTAACAAATCTAGAATGTACTTGAAAAATACAGTCATGCCTTAACAAGATCAGCAGCCTTCTCTGAAGATAAATCAAAAAAACAAAAGCAGTCTTCTATGTTCTCTGTATACATAAGTCTCTGCACCTTCAAGTCCCCTAGCTACGTGATTACCTTTTTATAGTGTATATTCAGGCCTCTGAGCTCAGTGAAGATGCAAATGAAGTGCAAACTCATTAAAATTGCTGAACCCCAAACTTTTGACTTCATGTATCAGATGTAAACATAGTGTAAGCACTATCTCAGTGTTAGTTGCTAATGGATTGCAATGGTGAATGATTAGTGGGATGGAGAAGGAAGACACAACAGCAATTCAGACTACCTTACCTGCATTGGGTATATCACCCAGGATACAATTATAAAGTGTATAAATAACGTTAGCGAGCTTTTAAATGGAAGTGAATAGCACCCAGTTCTCATTTTTGTTCACTAATAGCCAAACTCTCCTACCTTTGGTGAAAACTGTTTTTCACTGTTATGTCATTTTATCTTACATTTAAAGGATGTTGTTGTTGTCTTTCGGCTTTTCCTGGTTAGGGGTCGCCACAGCCGAACACCGGTCCTCTAATGATTGGCAGTAGATTTTCATAAATGCTGAGGTGCCAGCTCAACGTTCAACCTTCAACGAAGGCACGCCCATTTACATATGATAAGGATACAAAATGCCCTATAGATTGCATGTCTGCTCTATAGATTGCATGTTTGAAAGTACAGCACAGATAAGCGAAGAATTAACACAATACAAAGACAAAACAGAGCTGCATTGGTGCAAAAAATACTCATGACTGGTTGTGTGATAACTCATTGCAATAAATGGCTAAGTACACACATGCACAAACAAATGAGAGTGAACAAGTGTATATCTTGTTAGTACTGTTGAAAAAATGGGACTTGCTTGTATGCACAATGATTTACTTTCTTGCTGCAAAGTTCTTTCTATGGCCAAGAGAGATAAGACACTCCTAGTGTATTTGGGGATAGTTCAAATCTGAGTAGCATAAAACCTGGAAGGCATGTTAAAATGTATTTTGTAATCTTTATATTTTCTTTTCTTTATATATATTAATATTTGCATGACACATGGCTTAGTGCAAATATGGTGAAATTAATAAATAAAGTTAAAATTAATGGAAGTTGCTTCTGTGATAAGGACAGCATAAATTGCAGCTGTAAATCAGTTATGTGTAAAGCACACATAGTAAACATGATAGAACACACAGCACATAGGATATGTAGCTCATTGTTCAAGTCCCACATTTATCTTTTTAATATGAAACAGAATAAACACTTTTTACAAGATTAAGATGTTGAGCTTTGCCTGTCTTGTTTTCACTTTGCTCACCTCCGTGCAAACATGGCATAATGCCCTAGAGAGCAAGCAGACATTGTCATTTTCAAAAAAGATACATTGTTACATCTTTTGCCCACTATCGCGAAACACACTAAGTGGCATTGTGCAGTAGTTAGCATACTTCCATACCTGAAGACTTGTCAATTTTTAAAAAGATACATTGTAACATGTGTTGTTTTCTCTAGCACAAACACACTAAGCGGCCTTATGCATCAGTCATCACTCATACACAGTTTGTTTGTGTCTTTCGGCTTTTCCCGGTTAGGGGTCGCCACAGCGGAACTCCGGTCCGCTAATGATTGGTAGTTGATTTTTACATACCGGCTTGCCAGGCCTGACGTACAACCTTTAACGAAGGTACGCCCATTCACGCATGTCTCCACGCAGAAGATGCTCTAGCTGAGAATCGAACCGGACAGCGTCTTACTGTGAGGCAACAACGCTACTGCAGCACCAATGAGTATAAAAAATACAGCTGCTGCCTACCTAGTTCTCCCTGTGACAGCAGGTGTAATTTAAGGGCCACAATACAGGTGAGACAGGGTTCTAATCCAGCAAACTCCAACTTTTATTAATGCTGTTCCAGTGTAACTGATATTAAAATTCACACTATAAAAATAATTAGACATAAAAATAACTATGTATAGCATGTGGATTGAGAATACACATACTATCATATATATTATATGTCTAACTGTGATTATCAGAACAGTTATGGTTCTATAACTGGACATTTATTTTCTGAACTTTCATGCCACACACATAATGGTTAACCACTCAACACTTTAATGTGGATATATAACTAATTAGCATGTGTGACAAACAAGTCCTCAGTTGCAGTGAGCAGTCTGCAAAGTAATGACTGTACAAAATACATTTGTTGCCCAGACTTACCTGTAGCAACTGGTGTAAGTTCATGGCTGCAATACAGGTGATCAGGCATTCTAATTTAGCCTAATCCAAGTTTTAGTAATGATGTTCCACTCAATTTTTAAAAATAAAGAACAATATAAAAATAATTTGACATAACAATAACTATGTATAGAAGTGAATATCATATGAATTATATGTGCGACTTAGTGTGTACTGACAATTATGTTTCTGTACTTAAAATGTATTTTTTGCCCTGAGATGTTTTTCATACTTCAGTGATAGTCATACACACATGAATGTATAAACTAGGACATTGTCAAGTCACACTTATACATGGTTAACCTGTCACTCTTAAGCGCGTCTATATAATTAATGAGCATGTCTGACAAACACTTCTTCTGTGGCAAGGAGGTAAATACATCAATGTAGAAAATGATGTATTATCTATTTTACATAGGTTTGAATCCCACATTGTAAAAAACATTACTTTTATCACTGTGTTAAGCCACAAAAAATGTCAGATCATAAAATGTATATACCCCAATACATGTCTGAAAAGTTAACTCATCTAACAGATACATCAGCACCCAACTCATAAACAAATATCAACCGATACATTACCCTTCCTAATTCATAAACTGCCTTCCTCTCTTTTTGTCATTGTTGCTCTCTGCTATACATTGAGCAAACACAGTTGGCATGGTTGTGCAGGTTTGCACACTGACAGTTAAACAAGATATCATGAATTGGCTGGAAAACAAACTGTTGCTGTATGACCTGTGCGGATATGGCAGGAGCTAGAAAGGAAGGTGCTCAATTTAGGGCTCAAAGATGGGGTGTAGAGGAGCCCAGAATATTCACTGGACTCCTTGTAAAGCACTACAGCCATAGGCTATTGCAGGTGTCTGTACCTGGTCTCAATATAAATCAGAGGCTTGGAATAGTCTAGCCAAGGATGTCTCCAGTGTGACTGGCATTTCACACACTTGAGAGCAATGCAGACACCACTTAAATGACCTGAAAAGACACAAACAGACACAACTCAACCAGTGACTGGATGAGTTTAGGACTGCTAACATCCCACAGTTGTGTAAGTATATAGATAAAGATACTTTAAATTATATTCAAAGCTGGAGGTAGGCAAGACTGTTATGCAGAATGCTCTTCTCTTTTTCTCTCCACTGTATTTTACAGCTGCCCAAGAGATTACAGTGAACAGGGAAGCCTATGTTGAATGTTTAGAAAGACTAAGAGAAGCAAGGGATATGTATGCAGCATAAAATAATTATTTACATCAGTAGCAAATTAAGCATGCATATCTTAACTGTAAAATCAGGCATGAATCCTTTATTCTGTAGCTCAACATCATTGTAGGAGTCAATTGTAATAGTGTATTCAGATGTTGTGGGTTCAAATCCCACAAGTCACAAATACACAGTAAAGTACTAAAATGTATTAAATATTAATTTCATCAAAAGTGGCATAACTGCCTTGTTGTCAACTTAATCTGTATTATTTTTAAAGCATATTTGCAATATATGCATATTGCAAGTATTATTTGGAACAATTCTCAGTCCTATTTTGTCTTTTTAAAAAGTATAGTTACTTAAAAGTAAAAATATATTTGTTCTGCAGTAATTTATTGCATGTGACATATGATTGTTCTAATTATCGATTTCTTTTTTCCCCCTCTTATCTCAACCCTTATTTCTCTTTTTTATTTTTATATGTGTGATCACAACATTCAGATGTCATAATATTTTGACAACTGACAAAATGATTTCCAGCACAGGGAGGTAGGCAAACCAGTGCAGCTCAGCCTGCCACCCCTCCAATGTCTGCTGCACCATGCCCAGTGCATCTGGGAAGCAACCTGGTAGTACTGCCTCTGCAGTGCCTGCACTACCTGGGCCCTCAACATCAGGTAGCATTACCCCAACAGCTAGTGCATTGGTACCCTCCAGGACTATTCGTGGAGGTGGTGATTTGGGCACCCACCAGTAGCTGTCAGGCATGGTGCCTGTGGTCATAGAAGGCACCATTGATGCACTCCTCAGCCATATGAAGAAGATCCTCACTGGAATGCTGCAAAGAAAAAACATCAAGCATTCCATCAGCAAGCTGAGGAAGGGGGAGTTGACAGTTCTGAAGGTGAGGACTATATTCTCACTTTCTCCACCCTTGACGGGCATGGGCCTGTAATTTCCCCAATCCTATCTCCAATTGTGGTGTTCCCCAACCTTTTATAGTCCTCACCATCCCTGTATCTGTCTTCTTTGTCCTGTTTGTTTGCAACCGCTTCCTCATCTACCTGACTTACCTGACCCTGACATACCTATGTCCCTTACCTAACATTCATTTCTTACTGAAATAAAATAAAAAAAATATTGGCAGCTGTCCCACCAGAAAAATATCATCCATATTCATCCATTATTCTAACCATGGTCATTTTATACTGTTGTAGACGTGGATAGCTATGGTTCTTTCCTAATTCCCTCCTGCACATTACCATATTGATTCTAATTTGCTTCCTCCCACCACTTGCCCGGCATTTACCACTTTCCTATCTACCCCATTTTCACACCTTTAATCTGGTAAAAAAAAATAAAATCATGCACTACACATGTTCAAAATGTCCCCTAATGAAGCTCTTCACTTTTTATCCTCTGCATTTGCACAGAATTTGGCATTGCCCACCAATGCCAATTGACTGTGAATGGCTGGACATTTCCTATGGTACAATGCTGCTTAAACCCACTGCACCAAAGGTACACAGAATTAAAGTAGTGTAAATGCACTCATATTATATATCTACTATAAAAATTTTTTGCAGTGATGAATGTATAACACTACAAATCTGTATGTCCACTGTTACCATAAATCAACTGACTGATGTTCATTACTATGAACTACTTCATTGCAGTCACTGCCTCACAAATTTGCAAAAATGATCACATCTAATTATGTAATGCCATCCTGAAAAAAAAATGAGTACAAAAATTAGATTGAGCTGGATTCAAACCCTGTCTCATTTCCGCTCAAAATAAAAACTTGATACTGTTACATCTGCTGCCACAGAGAAAGCTAGGCAACAGATGTTTTTCTTACACTCAGTACTGTTCAAAGTCCTGATTGCCATGCCTCACTGCTTAGTGTGTTTGCACAGAGAAAGGCAAACCAATAGAAAAATCACAGTTTTTCCAAATTAAGCAGATTGGTGTGTTTAGTCATTTGCTTAACTCTGCGTAAATGGGGAAGACAATAACACTAAGATTTCATTTTTTAAAAGTTATGACACAACATTTTCCAATATAAAATACAGTATGAATACTAGAATATCTGTCAACTATTTCTAACATTGGCTTATATGCATAAATACATCCCAAGTTCAAACTGTATTTATTTAGTGTGAATCTTGCATGTGCAAACACTTTACAATTGATCCCTCAAACCATTTGCTATGCAGTGAGCTATGGAAAGAGATGATTCACATGTATTAGTATGTTTAATGCCCAGTTAGTCTTCATCCCATTATAATCCATGTAAAAAAATAACAAAGGGGAAGGCACTTGTTACTGACTGAGTACATATTTACTCAGACTCGTGTGTGCCCTGCACCAATTCCTGTGAAAATGGATATGCCAGTAGTAGTTTATGCACACTGGAAACACAACAGCAAATACAAATTTCACACTTTGCACACCACTCTCATAACAGGATATGTTACCCACATTATATATTGATGATGGAATCATCTATGAAGACCAGTATGACAAGGTAAAAGCATACTTCGGGGATAGTGCAGTAATTAACTAATGTCATCTGTGGATGGGAACAAAATACTTACATATGGGTTAACTTAACACAACTGCCACATTATGTGTGTGTCTCTATGTATGTGTGTGTGTGCATAGTCAGAAGGACATAACTTTGAATTCGATTTTCAGCAATCCAGTCACATGCAGAACAAATATTTTGACAGTCGTACATGCCTACACATCCAGTTTATACAGACCTCACCACATCTTCTTCCAAGCATACAATGGTGATGTCATCTGCTCTAAATTGTTCAGCAGTAGTGTGAAAGTCAGACTTGTGCCATGGTGCTTGTGTTAAGTACTGATTTCTGCAGCTTGTGTAATTAGGTAGGGGTTCTAATCTCACTGTAGTCAAGTGGTGTGTGTGTGTGTGTGTGTGTGTGTGTGTGTGTGTGTGTGTGTGTGTGTGTGTGTGTGTGTGTGTGTGTGTGTGTGTGTGTAGTCAGAAGAGCATGAGCCTGAAGGATGAACACAGGATAGCAGCAGATTTCTTCAGCTCCACCAATTTCATTACACTGACAGGAATTAATTACTTAAAAAATTAATTTTTGAAGTAATTTTCTTTCTAAATATGTTTGTTTTATATAGTTCTTGAACTATATCTAAAAAAGAAAGGAAATCTTAACAATATTCCTGTCAGAAATCACTTTGGAAATTTTCCTGTCAGTTTATCAGTCTGAAATGAGTTCCAGTAAGACAAATTCTCAAGACTCCAGCATCAAGAAAGAACTTCAGTCTCTGATAATTATAATCCAGCAACTTACTGCTAAGATGGATAAAATGGATACTAAAATAGACACCTTCATAGAAAAACCTACAAAACAAATAGACTTGTTACATATAGACCTGCAACAACAGAAGATCCAGATGACAGGCATAGAAGAAGCTGTGAATGACATGGAAAATAGAATACAAGAAGAGGAAATCAACATTGAGTTTCTGCTGAAACAAAATACACATTTACAAACAAAGCTGGATGACCTGGAAAATAGATCTAGGCGCAATAACATTAGGATTTTTGGACTGCCAGAAAATATTGAAGGTAACAATATTACTTCTTTTTAACAACATGGCTCCCTAAAACTTTAGACTTACCAGAAGCATTCTCTTTTGGTATCGAAGAGCACATAGATCTATAGCTAATACTAACTCTAACAAAAACTATCCTAGATCAGTTATAGTTAGATTTTTATCATCTTTGATAAAGAGATGGTTCTTAAATCTGCTTGGGCTAAAGCTCCTGTTAAGATTAATGAGACAACTGTGCGTTTTGACAATGACTATTCTTCCATGGTAATAGCTAAAAGAAAAGTTTTTCTGCCACTAATAAGGGAGCTTAAAAAGCACAGTTTAAAACATACCTTCTGTTTCCTGCCAAGCTTAAAATCTTCCTTCCTGATGGTCCTAAAATTTTTTGATGACTTAGACTCTGCTTTACTGTTTATCAAAAAAAATAAGATTTTGGATAAAATAGAAGAAATGGAATGGGCTAGTCCTTCATTAAAGAGATTGGCAACTGAAACTTCGTGGAAGACTTCAGAGAAGAAGAAGAGACTAAAAACAAATGATTTGTTCTAGGTTTTTTTTCTCTCATCATTTTATTTCATTATTAATCTTTTTAAATATAGTTCCTGCATTTCCAAGAAGCAACAAATATTTTGAAAAAGATTTAATGAAAGTTATTCTCTGTGTGTAAAGAAATGTTTTGTTTCATAACTAGTCAAAATATCTGGAGATTTAATGGCAAGTTGTGATTCAACTTCTTTCTCTTTCTGAAAAGGAGAAGTAAGGTTAGTAATTTGAT